>NW_027108682.1:186337-186666 GCF_000696795.3 Halyomorpha halys | reverse complement strand
AAGAATAAAAGATATGACAAGAAAATGGGCTTCTGAAATGCAGAAAAAAGTGAAAAAAAGGTATTATGAGGATTTTATTATGTTCAAAATGTTTCAATTTGTAAGGGAGATGCAGTCTTTATCAACTTTATGATTGACAGAATCCTCTGTCAAATTTATGTAAATGGACTCTGAGATGAGACGTTTGGTGTGGTTTCCTTTGTTTTTCTTTCTGTTTTTTTATTTCTTCTCCCCTTATTTTGTATATTACCATTTATTGTTCACCTAATTTAAATACTTTTTTACTATATTTACTTTACAAATTATTTTCGTTATTGTGGCATAACTGC
>NW_027108682.1:179957-181487 GCF_000696795.3 Halyomorpha halys | reverse complement strand
ATATTCCATTCATCTATACACACGGTCAATCAATAATCTTCCAGTATTGTAAATTTGTTGGAACAATGTGTTAATTTGATAAATATGTGTCTCTCGGAACATAAAAAAAAATGTGATTAGTTAAACGTACTGTATTCTGTCGTTACCGCAAATTTAGATTTTAAATTTCAAATCATACCAAAACATCAAAAAATCAAAACTACCCGACCTTTTGCATTTTAAAAGTGTTTCGTTTTCTTGAGTATTATGAATAAGCATAAGTAGTGAAAAACTTTATTCTTGTTGATACTATTAAATTACATTTCTATCTAATTTTGTACACGAGACTACTAAATTTTATTTTATTCATGGTAGTATGTAGCAATCTTTTTTCTCATTGGTAACCTTGTATGGCTAAAAAAAGACGCGGTACGAGTCGTTCTCTCCCCAGCCGGGTGAGAAGAGGGGCGTGTAGAGAAATCTGTCTTTGTTCTTCGCTGCTGCACTAGCATGAGTTTCAACGATTGACGGATGAATCTTGCAATAATTGGACCTGGTGTCCCTTCCTGCTTGGGCTTGAGTCTCACGGCGTGATCAAGATCGTCCGGACTCAACTTGACGCACAGACCCGCTCAGACGCTAAGGATTGTGCCTGTCACGGTTTCACCTGGCTTCTCCAGGATTCCCCTTATTTCTATTGTATTTTTAAGTTGAACCTATATAGAGCCAGCCCGAAATAAGCCTGAAATATTTCAGGCTACAAGGCTAGTGTACTCAACAGTTAAATTTGAGGAGCCCAGACAAAAACCTATTATCGTCCAATGCACCAGGTATCAAAACTGCGTTAAATGTGCTGACCCTCACGCTACAGAAACCTGCCTGAAACCTCGGGATGAACCGGCAAAATGCGCTCTCTGTCAGAAAGATCACCCAGCTAGCTACAGAGGTTATGAAATCTACAAAAATTTGCAGAAGGTTGTGACCTCACCAAATTTGCATAAGGTGAGATCACACTTTATGGCATCAAAAAGCTCGGAACAAACTCGTTCCCTGCCGCCTGAAACTCAAAATTTGGAAATTTTTCCAAACTTGAACCACCAGCTCATGTCACCGAATCGCAGCCGTCTGCTTTGAAAACTCCGAGATCACAATCCAGAAAAGCCAGCCTCGACGTCAGGCGCCTCAGATTTCTCAACCTAAGCCTCTGGCCTCTCATTCTCAGCCTCAACGTCCACGTCATTAAAATGCTCCCTATCATCTACCCTTACGGGTAAAATTGCTGCCACCTCATCCACTCCCAGTTCCATCTCGTTCAGCTACTCCAACCAACTCCTCGTTCCAACCATTGAAATCCGAAACAGCTCCTCATACCCCAGCTCCGCATATATCAAGACTAGCCCAGCCCTCACTCAGTACATCTTGTCAAACAAACTATCCATCCCAAGCTCCAGATCCATACCCTCATCACCAAAATCCAATGGATATAACTTCTATCCTCACATCCTTCCTGAAAGATCTTCAAGATACCATCAAACCTCTCATTAACCTTCT
>NW_027108682.1:177876-178182 GCF_000696795.3 Halyomorpha halys | reverse complement strand
TGTTGAATCCCTGGACGACCTATCATCAGATCATAGTCCAGTTCTGCTTTTTTTACATTCATGCTTTGTACTAAACTAAAGCCCTCCGCACATTCAATGATAACAGGAAGAGTTGAGTGGGACAAATTTAAATGTGAACTGGAAACTAAACTGGACTTAAGCATTAGACTGAAGGCAAAACAAGACATTGATGAAGCTATAGAAAAACTCACATCAACAAGTATAATTGACAACACATCAGCTCATAGGCTAATTAATAACAATAAACAAAATAACCTGCCACGGCATCTTCGTATCTTATTAAGG
>NW_027108682.1:146453-176710 GCF_000696795.3 Halyomorpha halys | reverse complement strand
AAATCCCATCAAATCACCTTTACCCTTCGTCGTAAACCTACTGACTGCCCTACAGTTTCATTTAATGATGTTACTCTTACCCCTGTCGAACAGATCCACTACCTTAGACTACATTTGGACAAACGATTAACCTGGAATCCTCACACAAGACTGAAAAGACAGGAAACTGCACGTCGATTTCGATTATTACAGCACTTATTGAACAAACGGTCTGAACTTCCAATTCATTACAAAATACTGATCTACATGACTTTAATAAGGCCAATCTGGACTTACGGAGTTGAGCTTTGGGGCTCTACTAAACCTTCGAATTCCTCTCATATCCAATCCTTACAATCAATAATCCTTTGTAAAATCTTCAATGCTCCTTACATTGTCATAAATAAAATCATACATAAACCTGTTATGTTCCATATGTAACCGATCTAGCCCGAATCAGATATTATTCCTTCCATTATAAACTCCCTGACCACCTAAACCCACTAGTTTCTAACCTAGTTTCCTCTTCCATTCCTGACAATCCTCCGAGGCGCCTGAAAAGAAGATGACCATGAGATCTTCTAATGTAAAACGTTATTAGAGTGCTACCAATGGGTATGCTCTACACTCCTGTTTTCCTCCATTTTAACTGAGATCAAATTTACTGAACGTATTATAACCTACAGGTGTAAATAGCAATAAATAAATGATTTAAAAAACGCAAAAAAAAAATTCTAAAATGTAAAATTAAATATTATCGCCACGGGGCCCTGGCATTCGTTTGGGAATCACTGGAGTATAAACGCGTAAAAGGTAAACTCCGTTCAGTTATGCCTTACTATGAAAAATGAATAAGTAACTAACACGAAAAATCGCATTTGCTGAATGGATTAGTAATAGTAGTTTATCAAAATCATTTCTGCAAAATAAACTTTTTGCTTTCTCACACTAATACAAATTTAAGGCTCAATAAAATAAAAAGGCCTAGGGATAATTATTAAAAGAAAATATTTTTTTTTTTGCCTTCTTAAAAGTAACTAAATTCACCTTTACTTAAACATGGTGGCGACGGTATAATGGCTGACAAGTTTCTTTGAGTAACTTTTGCTCTATATTTTCAAGATTAGATACAACATTACTCCACTTATGAAGAGAAGTTTTCTTTCAAATTTCGTTGTTAGTATTTCAGTTTCTTGAGAGCAAGTGTTTGCATCCCCCCACCTCCAAGAACGATGACACATATCTCCTTCTCCAAAGAAATTCTATTGTCCTCCTCACTTATACATTAAGAGTGTTTTTTTTATTCATGTAGGGAAGCACAAAAATATAGTTCTCTCCGAATAACCACAATCCCATAAAAATGTATCCACCAAAAATTTTGATCGCTATTATTCGCACCATAAAGCTTCTCTTCTGGTAGCGTCCTTGCTTAAGAGGAATGAGAGCTATCGGTGGTTGCAGTGCCGGAACTAAGAGGGAGACGGGATTAACGGAAGCACTTGCCCTGTACAGCTGAACTTAGAGGGAGGTAATTTTCGAGTGAATATTTATTTTCAGCTGAAATATAAAATATTTGTTTATTTCGGTTATTTTGACCTTAATTCAGTCAAAAAAATTAGCCAATGTTATTGGAAGGTAGTATAGTTTCGAAAAAATATTATCTAAAATAAAATTGTTGACTTTCTTGCGGGTAAAAGTTTATTAGCCCGTTATGATTGAATAGAACTCACATTTTCTTGTTATACAATTATCAACAACTATTTTAGTTCTAAGTAAATTTTAGTTCTATCTTGTTACTCAAAAAAACTGACATTTCGTCCCATATTAATAATGTAAATTTTGATTGATATGTAATTTCAATATGATTTTTTTTATTAACATAAACTCCAATTTTTTTACATTCATAAATTGATTTTGGGTATAAAAAGTAATGTTCTAGTTTGAACAAATGTAACATAATGGAAATTAGTACTCAATTTAAACATAAGTGATTTTTTTCAACACAAAATTAGAATAGGTTCACCGAAAACCTTAATAAGGGACGTATTATATACTACACCCCTATACCGAAAAGGTTTAAATTTGTAATATAAATATGTGTGAACGTACTATTCATAACATTTTTACTAACATAAATTCTATTATACCTAAAATTTATATAAAGCATTACCATGTTAATTAAAACCTTTCCCTAATAAAATGTGATTCTTTTCCATATCAATTATAAATTTTTACATTTCAATTGAAACATTTTCCGTTTCAAATGAAAGTTTTTCTTTTTCTAGACTTGACTTTTTATTTCTTTAATTAATAAAAAATAATTGTGTCATATTTAATAATGACTTTTCAAATAATTTCAGCATATTCTATCCGACATTTATTTTATTTGTTAGGTAATCTATATTAAGTGCTAATTTCAATTATATATCAAATTAATGAAAAATAAAATTATAATTGTTTATTTATTTTTAAATGCTTGCACAATCACTGCAGTCTGGGGTGAAAGCAGAGTATGCAGAAAATTGATCTTTCCTAAACTAGTTCTGTAATTTAATTAAGTAGAGTGTTGAAATGAATAAAATTATATTAAAAGCTATTGATATGTAAAAGCTATTGGGGTTGAATGCCAAAAGGTTATATTATTGTTAGTGTGTTATTTAATTTTGGTTTTGGTGATCTATTTCTTCTTAATATGGTGATTGTTTTTTTTTTTCTGATCCCTCTAAAACAGAAAAAAATACAAATTAGTGAGTGCTGTTTTATGGGAAAAAAGAATAAATCGTGTTGAGTATTACCTTTTGCTACCTTTGATATTTTAAGATTACCTGTAATATTTATCTATTAATTGTGAAATGTCCATTCTGTATGCTCCTATTATAAAGGACATTTCACAACTACAATCACCATGGTGCTCTGGTCTCTTGAAGATACCTGACCTGATAGGTGATAAAAGATCATCATGGATTATAAACCCTAGAACGACACACTGGGGTGTCACATACCCCAGCACTTTTTAAATATTGAATAATTCCTACATGTGTAGCTCTTTTGCTAAACCCCGCCATGTAAATAACTGTCATTCATAACATAATTAATTCTGATTATCTGCTGCCATGTGTCAGTCTTGTTTTGCTATTTATTGTGATTTGAAGTAGTCTTGGGGTATTTCACACCCCAGAGTGTCGTTAGTGTAAGTGTTCAGGCTATCTCACACCCCAGAGTGTCATCAGTGTTTGTGGTCAGGGTATCTCACACCACAGTGTGTCGTTTGTGTGAGTGTAAAGAGAATATTCAATTCTAGTGAGCCAAATTGGTCAGGTTATCTTGCCTGAAGGATTCCTGTGTTATTTTGAAGTTCCAAATCATTCAGGTAAGCTACTATAAAGCTAATTTTGTTATGTAGTATTTTCAATTCAGTAATTAACGTCGGGATCGAGGCGCAAACAAATAAATATACGATCTTGGAGAAACAAGTAAGGTGATCTTTTTGTGAAAGGGCAGGAAGACAAAGTTGGCATGGCTGCAAGAGAGCTATTTGCAATGAACACAGGGCAATGGATGGAAATGGAAAAAAATTAGAATTGATATGGAAAAGATTACATTTTATTTGGGAAAGGTTTCAATTAACATGGAAATGTTTTATATAAATTTTATATATAATAGAATTTATGTTATGTTATGAAAAGTACGTTCTCAATATATTTATATATTACAAATTTAAACCTTTCCAGTATAGGGGTGTAGTATATAATACGTCTCTCATTATGTTTTTTTGGTGAACCTATTCTGATTTTGTACTGAAAAAATCACTTATGTTTTAGATTGAGTACTAATTCCCATTATTAACTTGCTCAGCTTCCACTGCCTCATTACCAGTGATGCGGCGAGAGGGATGCGCTGGGATCTTTTGAGCTCTGCTCTACCCCTCACACGTGGGGGATAGAGTGGGCTCAGGGATCCTCAGGTCGATTGTGTAAATATTGTATATATTATTTTATCATTATGTTATTTTACTTATTTATTTTTCATACAGATTAATATTTATTTTTTTTTTGGTGAACCTATTCTGATTTTATACTGAAAAAGTCACTTATGTTTTAGATTGAGTACTAATTCCCATTATTAACTTGCTCAGCCTCCACTGGCTCATTACCAGTGATGCGGCGAGAGGGATGCGCTGGGATCTTTTGAGCTCTGCTCTACGTGGGGGTAAATATTGTATATATTATTTTATCATTATGTTATTTTACTTATTTATTTTTCATACAGATTAATTATGTTCATCTTGTCTATTCTTTTGTTTGTATATATTTTAAGATAGTTTTTTTTTTTTAATTTATTTTTTATTTTAGTATGTATCAGATCATTCATCACTATTACCTATTGCCCACAACTGTGTGGCAGATTGTAATATCTATCAATAAATAAGTCTATCAATTTCAATTCCCATTATGTCACATTTGATACCGAAATCATAAAGCAAATGTATGAGATATTTGTTCTTATTTCTGTACGATTTATTTGTATTTTGAACAACTTTAAACCTGAATATTGATTGATGTCGATCTTGAAGAACTCCTTTAAAGAAAAAAAATTAAAATAACTGAGTTTTTAGTTATTTATTTATTTTTTTATTGTGTCTGATTATGATATCTCATTCATGAACTATAACAAAATAAAAATTATCGAAAATAAATGGATATTTATTAAGAAGCTCTGAAGGAATGAATTTGATCTATACTGGATTTGGAGTTAGCATTTTTAGAAAAATAATCCTTATACAACATATAATAATAAAATTATGTTGTAAGGATGAATGTAAATTTCAAAATACATGTAAAAGATATTTTCTGGTTTTATACTTTCCTTAGTTTCCTATGATTTTAAAAATCATCTTTACTTAGTTTTTTTTTAATTAGAAAGGACTACTTTAAGGTGAGCAGTATTTTTACTTCCCATGTGCGAAAGTGGTAACTTAAAAAATGTGATTCTTATTATTTTTATTAAAATTATAAATTAATCTATTATCTACTACATCAGTATAAAATACATTATTTCAATAATAAGTTTCGTAATTGTTTAAAAGAATGAAATTGTTTCTATTGTTAAAATATATATTATTGCTTAAAGAAGATTCTTTTTTTAGCAATTCGTAGTTAGGAATTGAAAATAACTTCTGGGACTCAAATGAACAGAAATAATATTAGTTCTCAAGTAAAATATATTTGATAAAACTTAGAACATTATAGAATTTATCTTATAAATTATAACATTATAAATATTAAATAATGTTTATAAATTATTTAAATATAATATTTATGCAATTTTATCATATCATATTATTGTTTACAACTATAATAACTTATACTGTAACGATAACATTTATATATAACTTTATAATAAGGGTTGGTCCATATTGTAACATTCAAGGAAAATATATATATATCTAGTAGCTTTAATAAGATTTCTTATAGTTTATAAATGGGGTATACGCTTATATAAATATGTCTACATTTTTATAACAAATTAAACCTAAAAGCTCTTAACACAAAAGAAACACTTAAGAAATTTACATCAGATCATCACTGTATGTAAAAAAGGTGTTCTTTTTTATTAGAATTATTAAAAAATGTTTTTTCACAGTTATAAAAAATAAGCATTTAATAAAAAAATTGTTTCAAGTAAAGATGTTCTCAAAAAAATCTAAAAAGAGACAAAGTGCTTTGGTCCACAATTGTTACGATTGTAAAGAGACACCTGCTTGATCATTTATAAAAACTTATTGTCTTTTATGAAGAATGGTGTTTAAAATATTGTCATGTCATAGGATATTCAGCTGTCAGATAATCTACCATTAAAGCAGGGTTTATATAAATCAACAAAGGTTGAGTGGATTGTTGAAAATTATTTGCTCTGGACAAGGTTGAGGAATTCCTCTCTGGTCTTGGGATCGTCTCTGAAGACGCCGAGCATAGTTGATGTCATCGTCTTGCTGTTGATTTTTTGAACTCCTCTCATCACCATGCACATATGCCTGAAAGAAAAATATGTCAAATTTTAAAAATGTGCGAATCGTTTTAGGATATTTGAATATCTGGGTTAGAAAATCTTCAAATTTTAATTATGTTTATTTAAATCAGCTTTATAATTACCAGTTACTGAAAAAGTCTGTTATAACGAAAATGTGAGTGTTGGGTTAAATGTCTGTAGTCCTAATTAATAAGGGGTCTAGTTGAAAATTTTAAATTTTCAGATACAGTCTGTAAGTTCCATTAATTTTGGCCGTCATTGGAATCATTATTGTTACAAACTTAGCCATTCACATAACTCCTGATTCATAATATCAGTTTATAAATTCAAGGTACAGTACGAATTTAAAAAATGCGATTTCTCTTCCTCACTCGCCTCTTTACCCATATTTAGGTCCATCGACATCTTACCTTGAAAAGATTTGCTAATAGCAGGTATTAATTAGTAAAAAAATTAGTAATGTTTGCACATTGCTTAGATAAGTGGTATCCGAAAGTATTAGCCTAGTCTTGTGTGATATATCAGTAGTCCTAGTTAAAAATTCTAACTTTTCAGGGATGCTGCTTGTAAGTTCCATTAACCTTGGCCGCAGTTGGAATCTTGAGATTTCAAATTTTGTTATCTTCTGATGGTTCTTTTTTCGAGATTAACCATTTATAATAAATTTTACATTCTCATTTTATAAATAATATCGATTATGTATGTTTATTGCTTAGAACAGAAGCTTTGATAATTTTTGACTTGAGAACCAAACTGGATTCTTTAAAACGTCGTGAAGGCTAAAGTATCGCGTCAGTCAGTTCACCATACTCATATCCTTAATTACACTAAAATATTCAGTTCCATAATTAAATCAGTTATTGTATTTCGTAATTGGTCGTTTATTATTATTTTGTATAACTTGTTTATATTTTTTAATTGAAATAATTAAATTGGCGGACGATAGAAAAGTGGAACCCGTGGGATTCGTTTTGAGATCTCTGTCTTGGACAACATGGCTACAGAATTTTCTGATAGAAATAATTTATTTTCAGTTCATTCAACATTACCATACTAATAATAGCTCTAATTGTTTTAATTATTTATGAAAAGACCTATATATTTATAATTTTTCACTTCAAAACAGTATAATTTCCAGATATTAAGGGAATAGGAATTAATAGCATTCGTAATAACTTATAAAATTATTTAGTGATGTATTTTTTTTAAATAGTTTAAATTTTAGTGATATATTTCACTACTGGTTGGGATATTTGATTTCACCTTTTATTATCTCAGGAAAATTTACTTTTGTTAATCAGGAATGAAAAAAATAAGTAGCCACTTCCTGTTTTGGTGATGTATGATAATTGAGGTCTTCATAAGTCCTCAATTTTCCTAGGTTTTTTTTTTTTTTTGAAAAGGTGTGGTCCGTGTAGCAGTGCAGTGAGTGTTAAACCTAGAATCGATTCTTGGGTTCGGAATCACTTGCCTTCCAATTGTCAGCACCCGTTGCTAAGGAACGATCCCAATTGAAGGTTCTGATTTCTTCGTCTTTCTCTCCTCTAGTCTTATAACCTTTATCCCCTTGGCACATTTTTTCTTCCTAAGTATTTGAATATCTATTTCTAAATTTATAACTGAATAATTTTAGTCTTGGTCATATATACTTACTCATTCATTTTTCTCAATTCTTTTTCATCTCATGAATCATTACATTTTTGAAACTGATTACATGTTTAATATCTGTCACTATAAAATCATGTTGACAATGACGAGTACACAATAATGCTGATATTTTTATGTCCACTAATTAAAGGTTTACATGTTAGTTTTGCATTAACACATACAAATTTATATTTTTTTTACTTTAAGACGATGTTTTTCTATTTAATATTTTAGTGAATAATAAGTATATCATATGAAGTATTTTTTAAATATTTAACTTACACAGCTTCAACTACAACGGCTACACCAGCAGGTTCAACAGCTTTAGTAACTGCGAGAGCGATTTGCTTCGTTAACCTTTCTTGGACTGAAAAAAAGAAAAAAAATTACTAAAAATTATACAAAGAAATAAAGAGCTACCTTAAAACGTTTCTAGCATTTCAATAATATCCCAATGTTTTGCCATTTATTAAATTAATATATTTTCAAAACTGGCGCATAAGATATTGGTTAAATCACTGATTCATAGCAAGCATTAAGATTAGTTCAGAAAAAGAGCACTTCATAACTTTACATTTTTTTAAAATATTATCTTAGTTATTTATAAATTCAATTATGTCTTAATTAATAATTATTTACTTCTTAATTTTTTTCAAACTTTAAAATGGTTATTAAAATATTTAAAAATTTATATATTTTTTTACTATAACATTTTTACTAATAACTATAACTTTTTGATTATGAAGTATAGATTACAAATTTTTATCAGCTTTATTTTGCATAAATGTTAGAATTGTCACGTATTTAGAAAAATAATATTCCGGAAGTTTCAATTTTTTTTTTATAGACAGAATTATTTTTTGTAGGAGGGTCAGTTGGACAGCTGGTATCATCCTTAGCTTCTATTGGATATAAACACCAATTTGATACCCTACCTATACATTTATTTACTAAGGATATTTGCTAAGCTGTAACACTCGTTGAGGCTGAAGCTGAGTGAATGAATTAGGCAATTTCCTCAAAGATCATGAAGATTTATAATATATTTGAAAATATTCCTTTATTATTGGTAATTATGGCGTTTCATTAAGTTTTTCTGGGTTTATATGAGTCAATGTTTCCCAAAACTTATCCCCAGGTGTCCGTGGGTCACTTAGATGTCAATGGGAAATTATTTTTCAAATATAATAATAAAATAAATGAAAAATATTCATCTTGTAATAAAAATCGTTATACAAAGACAGATTCAACAATTCCATTTTACATATCGTGTTTGGCAGAATATTATCTAACTTTTAAAATTGGAAAAAAAAAGAAAGAAAAAACGACCACTTTGGAGCATTATTGATAATTAATTTTATTCACAAATCTTATGTTTTTCAGCCGCTACATTGAAATGGGTTGTTTAAATATGTATTTTATAATATTTATTAACTATGCGTTTCTGCGAAATTTTCAGTTTCTATATTTTTAGTATTTAGTTTAAAATATTTTTAGCAAACAATCTAGACCCTCGCAGAGTTATACGCAGAGGATTAAGTTTGTTTAGATTCAAGAAATAATTTGTACTCAATAATTCTAGGGAGTAAAGGAACATCGTATCTATCACATATTAATGCACATTCATGAGAGAAAACAAATTTTGTTAGTTTTAGCGTTTAAGGGGTTCCTGCCAGTATAGCAATTGGATGATTTCAATTTTAGCAATTATTTGTTGGAAACAAATGGTATAAGTCTATTTAAGTCCTTCGAAGTTACCTTATTATTTCATGTTGAATCATTTTTTTTTTTAAAGCAAGTTTAAACCACTTAGCAGAATTAGGTTAGTAATGATTTTCTTTTTATAAATCAACATTAAATGCACAGTGATTGTTTCTAGTAAGTTAGTCAGCGGTTAAATATGTAGCATTCATATTTTCTCTTAGTCAAATCTCAGATTAAAAAATCAAAATAATTTCATTGGGATCTAAAAATGTTTTCTTTGAGTTTTAAATCGAACAAGAAAATGAAACTATTTGTTTTATATTTGTTAACTTATTATTGCATGCTTCTTAAAAGTGTTGCCTTATAAAGGTGTTTGAAAAATATATCTGTAATGAGGACTTTAATATTTTTTTTTCATGTAATGCAAACTGCTCCAGTTACTTAATTAGGGATTATTAGCACATTAGAATATAAATCTAAAACCCATTAATTGAAAACTATAAATTATAGGTTACAATAAATATTTCAAAATATTTAATTTAAATTAATAGGGACATAGGATCCTCCTTAAATTTCCATTGGGAGGACCTACAGGAAACGTCGACTGAAATTGTATCAGGCCCAGCTCCTAAGAGGATTTGTGCTGTGTAATAAGATAAGTGTTCAATTACTCTTAACGCTATTAGATTTGTCTCCTTATGTTAGTGAAATGTGAGATTTGACCTCATGCTTAGTACTTCATAATCATTAAATGTTTTTGTAATAGATTTTTATGTTTCCTTAGCATAACATAATATAAATGGCATAAATATTTATTTACCACAATGAGAATCATAATATGAAAGATCTAAGATGTATTTCCCTTTTCTCCTACTGTATTAACATTGTTGTGAAAACATTGTCAGTTTTTCTGTAGTCTTGATTAAATGTAAGTGACATTAATGGAAAAGTTTTATAAAAAAGAAAAAAAAAAAAAAGAAAAAAGATACTTAACGTCAGAAAATAAGTTGTATTTGTTACACGCATTAGAACATTTTGACATTCCGTCTTATTTGACTTTATTATTATATACTTTATTATTATCCTCTCTTGATAGTTCGAATAATTTATTATGAAGAAATCTTCTACATTGGATGAAACACTTCGGCCATCTTTTGAATTCTATTACTTTTTTTGCCCTTCTTCGATATTAAGGATTATTTATGAATATTATTTTTGATTATCTCTAGATATTTTTATTGATTAACAATCGATACTATTATTAATCAAATGAATGAAAAGTTCCCTCTAAAAGGTTCAAATTAACGTTTCTTTAAGCTAACAAAATTATGCTGGTTTCATTATTGGTGCATAAGGGCAATAGTTAAGGATTAAGAACTGAATGTTTTCTATCACCTGTCAGATTAACAACGTATGTACGTATGTAGGATTACCGATTACAATGAAATGTTTGGGTAAATTTTAATAGAAACGTGTCGAAGTGTTTTTGCCAATGCTTCCTAGGAGCCGAGAAAAAAATATATTTTTCTTAATTTTTGAAATTCTTCGAACTTCCCATTTAAATGGCCAAGTCTGGGAATGACAGAATAAATTCAGCGGTATTCCTGAGATCCTCCAGGTCGTCGTATAGTTTGGTGATTTGAGGCAATTTAGAACCTTCTTTCACTAGCATATCATAGTTCATTTCCTGGTATTCCACAGTACCCAAGTATCCACTGCAAGGTTACATTCTTATAGATGGTGATAGAATGCTCCAACTCTAAGCCTCGGCCAGAAATACTATTATGGATTTCTGACTCATTCTGAGATCCTGCAAGATTCTTGTTGCAACCAGCAGTCTTGCTTGGTTCTGTAATTAGTGGGATTAAACCCTGTGGAAATCGTTTTCTCCTTTATATGACCGTTTGGAAATTCCATATGAATACCACCAGCCAATCTTATTAGCTTTCTCATCTGAACTATATGTATAGATTCTGGTCCACTTGCTCTTTGGGTAGGTGGTGTTTATAGATTCAAGCACCTTGGCTTTTATTTCCAATGGATTTTGGCCACTTTTCTTGCTGATACCCGGGATGGATGGAATAATATAGGGTTTCCAAAGATAAGCCCATGGTGGAGAGACGTACACTGCCTTCTTTATTTCAGGCTGAATCGAGCCCATTTTGTATAGGAGGCTTTACCTTTTGAGACGGTTCCGCGTCCTTTGGTCTAAGCGATGTTTTTGAGTCTAAATTAAGAATTTTTATATCCCTTTTATTCTTCAACCAGAGAAGGCCTGGACTCCATTTTACGTATTGGTGTAGATTTCTGACCTCCAGTAATTATCCTCAGTCCCTGGTTTTGGACTACAGAGGCTTTTCGAAAGCAAGTTTGCTGCAAGTAACTTGCAAGTCCCTACTAGTTATGCCATATCCCAGCGTGGGCCTAACATATCCAGTATAAAGGGATTTCAAAATCTTGAAATTGTTTGTATTTTCCTATGCCACCTTTGCTCTGTATGTATTTAATGTTAATTAAGCAACAATCGATTTGCTCTTTTGTGTAGAATTAGAACAAAAGATAATTGACCATCATAAATTATTACAAAAACCAAAAAGCTCTTCAAATAAAGTAAAAAAAAAAATAAAGTCAGGCTTTAGCTTCTTTTCGAAAAAAAATCGATATGCATTAATCTACCCGAATCTTTAAAAGAATTTAAGACCCTCTAAACTGCACGAAAAGATACAAATTTATCCTCGTAGACGAATTAGAGCTGGAAGTATAAAATAAAATATTTTATAAATGTTTCTTTATTTTAAACTTTGTTTTTCTTCTAATAAAATCTAAAAAAATATTTACATGGCTTGAAAGAGTGAAAATTCAGCTTTCCAGCAGTTATAGTTACATTGGCTTTTGAAATTATTGTAAGGGGTTATGAATATATTTCGTAAACGCTGGACAAAAGTTTATTTTTGATTTATATGAAAATTCATTCGTATTTAAGGATTTAAAAATAAGCTAAAACCGAGTCTGACCTTATTGTTCTTAAAATAAACTTTTTTGGTCTATTTTATTAGAAGAGAACTTTGGTTTTTCTAATTTTTTTCACTCTTAAACTGATTTAATACGATCAATAATCTTTTGTATTCTCCTTGTATGTCTTGATGCTTTCTACGAAGAAAAATCGTTTTGTCATACATAATTTATAGTTAGAATCTATATTAAAGAGATTTTTTCAGAATGTATTTATAAATAAGTTAAATATATTTCTTTTAAAAATAGATATAACATAAAGGATAATGATACAATAGCTCTCCTAATAAACTTTGTCTTTGTATTTAACACGTATTTTGTTTTCTTCTATGATAATTTACTAATAAAATGTACTAGCTTCTTTTAATAAAGCAAGTAACTTTAATGAGGCATATTATTGTTCAGCTTCCAATATCTTAACATTTCCAAACTTCCTTCTTAATCTCCATCACTTAGTTTAGATGTATCTATGATAATACTTACTAAGGCACACATTATATAGCGTTGTGCTCATTATTATACTAAATTATAACTAACGTTATGTATGAGTATATTATTAGCTCATGGGTTTGAAATAAGGAGAACAAGTGTTTACGATTAGAAGATGACAATAAGGATAAATTATTTTATAAAAATAGTTTTTGAATACAGAAGGCTCTGAAAGAGGTGTATCGGAAAAAAATCTCACACATTTTTCATATTTCTTGTAAAATATACGGTTGTACTATACCAAAAGCCTAGTATAGAAAATCGATCAAAAAAATAGAAGCATCTATATGAATTTAAAAGTATTACAGCGAGTATAAATTTAGCTATAACTTTTCAAATTATTTCTAAAATAAATATTATTTTAAAACCTTTTTTTATATGTAAATCTTAATATCCAAATTTTAAAAAAAGATAAAGAAAATTATTGCGATTTTCAAATTCTTCATTTGCTCGGTTTAAAGCCCAATCTGCGTCATATACTCAAATGTGGCCTGAGGTTGGCCTAGAGGTCTGAAGGTGTTGATACTGGCTCTCGATCAAGCTGCCTGTATATTTGCAAAGGTAGATTAATATCAATATATTTCCGACCAAAAGAGTGGAAACTTTCTCACAGCGTAGGAAATTCTTAAGGTCAAAGTAATGTACAAATCAAGGAAACTACTTTCAAAAAGTTGTCAAATCGAGTCTCTCATTACTGACACCAAGTAACTATTATTTAATTAATTTTCTGTAAAATTATTTGTATAATTACCTTGGAGTCGTCGGCTGTAAATTTCGACAATCCTGAAAAAAAAATTATAAAAGTATTATAAAAGTATAAATTATAAAGGTAATTTTTTAAAATATAAAAAACTAACAACTAATATTGGTTAATGTATTTGTTTAGTAAGTGTATATTAATATTAATAAATGGATGGAAGTACATGAAATAATTTGTAATGTAGTAATATGAAATAATATTTTTCTAATAAATTTAATAATTTCATTCTGCCAGCTTATTATTCTACGATTTTTAATTGTTGATACAAATATGATTTAATCCTAGTTATTGGTAATATTTTGTTCCAAATATATTTAATTTGAAATATTTAATTTAATGATGTTTTGTATAAAAAATAAACATTAAATTATTTTAATAAGCAGTTCATTTCCTTTTGCTGTTTAGGATTCAAGAGTTTTCAAATTTTTAAAATATTTTAACGATTTTTCACTCAAAATGTTTCCTTTTTTCTCTACAAAAATTTTTATTGATACCATTATGTATTGCCTGTTATAGAGATAATTAATTAATAAACAATTCATAATATTTGATGTTATTATTTCAGGTGATATTGTTAAGGTGAAATTTCTTTACTGACGTTCTACTACTCAAGAAAAAAAAAATATATATATATATATATGTTTTTATGATTTAATCCTATTAATAATAACCGATTATCTTAGTATATATATGAGAGGAAATTGATTTCGTGACGCGAGATGAAACGGGAGAGACAAAGCTGGTCAATTTTAGCAGGAAAAAGTTTTGTATGTTGTAAGGAAGTATAAGGAGCGAGGAAGGTGGGGACTAGGAATAGATAGTTGATTTTCAAAAGTCTTGTTATGTTCAACCATTTATTATATATGTTTATGTTTATCTATATATTAGGCATGTTCAATGAATTGTTGATTCTTTACAACAATATTTCTATTCTAATAGAAGAGTCAGAACTTACAGGAACAGAACAATACAGTGCCAATCTGATTGAGTGAGCCTTTATCATTTCTTGATCTCCTAATACAATATAAAAATTTTCCTGCTAACATCGACTTTGAAACTGGGTATTCTATTCTAATTATTATTGTGGAAGTAATATTTTCTGCTGTATGTTATAAGAGAGAACATATAATCTAATAATCAATAATAATAATAATAAAACTAATAATCAATATTAGTAAAGTTTTAATACACTATTTCATTTCCGTCGGCCAGCCCCAAGCAGTACGCCACTAGTTTTTTATCGTTTCAGGAAGCGAGGTAGTCCAGTGAGTTGTGTTGAATGAACATAGTTTGAACCTTGAAGCATTAAATTTCCTCGTTATAGAAAATCAAGTGCTTTGTGAGGGTAGAACTATGGTTTGACAGAAGCTTCCTGGATCTAAGGCCCTAAAATGTTTACTTAACACCGATGATTTAGGCTCTTGGAGCCGAGTATTGACCACGCAACCGACTACGAATAATTTTAATTTTTCGATAGTCATGTAGAAACTATTAGAAAAAATAATTTTATCTAAACGAGTTATCTAAATTAGATGTTTTACTTCTCAGAGCAGAATATGGTCATTTATGGTAAAGTTTAAAGTAAGATTAAATTAAACTTGTAAATACATATTCTGTTTGATTTTAACTAACTATTATATGAATTCAACTATAAATTTAATAAAATCAAAATTATGAGTAATACCTGGCCAGTTTGCTAAGTCCGAGGATCTTCTTATTTGGTAAATATGCTATTGAGACTTTTCCATAAAATGGGACGAGGTGATGTTCGCACATAGAAAACATCTCGATGTCTTTGACGAGTACCATTTCGTCGTGGTCTTCATCGAAAACTGCATCGTTGAGAACATCTGAAACAACATTGTAGTATTTAGAATTTGTTAATTGGATTTATGCTCCAATCACTTAAGAATGTTTAAAATAATCTCAAACCTCAACAATAAGTAAAATATCGATTCCTAGTTTGTGATTAATTTTTAGTGATAGTAATATAAATAAAAACACGTAGTAAAATTAAACAGTGTTTTTTAATAATATAGTTTTATCGTAGTCTTTGAAATTTAAATACTTCATTTTACATTATATTTCGTTTAAAATGATTTATTTTCTTTTTCTGCATTTTAGTATACTTATGAGATAAAGACAGAAGTGATGGTTTAAATGTTATATAATAAATATAATTCTATATATTCGCTTCCGAATATTTACATACCGAGACTATTTGTAATCATGAAAATGTTTGTATTCATGAAACCAGAAATGCTCTAGGAATAGGTGTAGTAACTTCTATTTGTTGGTTAAATAAGAAAGTTGGTCGGATAAACTAGAAGAGAGAAAAAGAAGAACTTAGAAGGAACGCCGATGTAAAATACATGAGCTTTTATCACACCGTCCTGCGGTATAATTCGTCCTCGGTGTACTTTATTGCGGTTTATTTCCACCTTCAACTCTGCTCAAGAGCTTGAGATGAATGGAATTTAAGAGGTTAAGGCCTTGGCATAATTAGCTACCGTTATCCCATAAATTCCAACATTATTGCCGGTATATATAAACACAAATAATAAAATATTTTCTACCATTAATCCCTTTATCGCGTTTAAATCAATCACAAAATTGCAAAGTACGATATTATTATTAAATCATGTGTGGAAGAATTGAAACAACTGACCAACATAATGATTTTAAAGGAATTTATATGTATATATATATATATATATGACTAGTCCCAGCAATCAATATTGTTCGGTATTCTGAAGGTCGATTTCTACAGTTGATGACAAAACAATCCTTCACTAAGGGATCTATTTCATAAGACCTAATTAAGCTGAAAGCGAATGTCCTATTCAAAACTGTTTTCCTGACGTTTTTTATGAAACCATTTATCCATGAAGACACATTAAATTTCTACTGTACTGGTATTGAATTGTTAATTGACGGATTCGCTGGAGGGATTTCATTTTGGATGAATCTTATGGAATATTATGGTGATTTGCAATATGTAAAAAAAAAAAAAAAAAACTGCGATAAATTTTCTCCTGTTCCTGTCAGATCAATTAATTTTTGATATCGCTCTGAAATCAACTTAGGAAGAACCTTGATCTTCAAAGTGACCTGATTTCGCAATGCTTCTTATTTGTAGAAAAAGAAAAGTTCTTATTAAACTGATAAAGCAGTCTCTGGAACTTTAATGGGTTTAAATAGAATCTTCTCCATACTTCTTTACGAAGTGAAGTGGGGAGTGATAAGGAGATAAAAGTTATTCAATTATTGCTTTTCAAATTTGAGACGTCAACGCTTTGGAACAAAATGTCAGCTCAAATATTAACTTCATTATTGGCTAAAGAATTATATGTAAATCAAGATATTATGCTTTTAGGAAAATTATATGAGATAGTCGAATCATATGATATGTGAGAAACAATACTATTACATTATGGTACACAATTAATAATGGCTTAATGTTGGTGTAGGAGGAACCAAAGCTAGGGTGGGCTGATGGGATAGTAGCCAATGCGAAAAATATTTTGGTTATCAGCGTGTGAGTGCCAATCATAGAGAAGAATGTCAGAAGCTCTCAGAAGAGGCTAGGACCCGATAAGGGGATCGTAAAGCAAATCAATAGTAATAATTTTATGTTTTATTATTTTGTATTAACTGGAGTTTTATTTAAAGGAAAATTATTTGCATGCATTATACCAAGCTATGTTGCTGAATAAAAACTGCCTTTGTGAAGCGTATGAGTATGTGGGCAAGATAGTAGTGCTCGAATTGTATAGTGGTATTGCCAGGAACGAAGCAGCTGACAAAGAAGCGAATAGTGCAACGGAAAATAGGCCATGGACTTTATAACAGCTGAAAGTTGGATGCGACATTAAAATCATGCCATACTGAACCAGTGGTAATGGTGTATATCTGCATCCTAAAATTAATGGCAATAAAATAAAATTTTAGATCTTGTCTTACAAAAATTAAAACGAAAGAAGTTGACCTAACTAGACGGAAGATTGGCCTTATAATATTTTAATGTGAGTAACTGATAAGAACCTTTGGACTATTTTTCTCCCGAACACTGGCAAGTGACCGACTTGCAACTGTCCCCAATTTTCCCAGTTCAGTTTATTTTCCTTCTTAGAAATATTTTTGAGAGAAAGTAATAGAAATAATAAGAAAAGTGTCACAAAAAGGGAAATAAGTATTTGGAGATAGATATATTATTATGTGAGCAAGTCTCGGAAGTTTATCAGTAAATGGCGTCGTATTGTAACCAACATTAAATATCATGAGACAACCTTTTCTAAACTTTCTTGTCATTGAAGGGTAATAAATTAAAAAAATGTTTTTCTTTCTAACCTTTCCTCCCCCTCCCAACCAAATGAAGGAACTTAGTCCCCGTTCTCAGTACTTCCTGTACTTCCACTAGTGATGGATGCATGCAATACAACATCAAAATGAATAACATCATGCACATTATACAGTGACACCAGGAAAAATATAACATACCTTTCACAATAACTGTAGCATTGAATGACAATGAAGAAGATGTTAATACATTAAATTTTTTAAATGAAATTAATGTATTAAGTGCTTATAATTTGTAATTTATGAAGCCCTGATGATCCGAAAGGAATTATATGGTTAAAAATTACAGTAAAAATATCAAATCTCCATGAATTCATGATTGAACAAAATTTTAAAGAGCTAAAAATTTAAAGTTTTGTAGTGTTAAATTAGACATGTGCTGTATAAATAACTATATCCTATTTCTCAACTGTTACGTGTGAATTGAAATTATATAGTACTTTTTTTCTACCTTCCTAATTAAATACCTCTTCAAGATTTTTTTTATTACAAGGAAGTTCCAATTTTTTCATATATTTCCATCCTGTGATCTATTCCGTATATTTTTTCCTGATTCGAATCGACTTCTTTGCTTGAGTAGTGCACATTTTACAAACAATTTTTTTTTTTTGTTTTATTTAGATTTGGCCATATTCCGAATATAGTAGTATATAGTAGTCGGTAGCATATACTGACGTTGCTTTCTTTACTGAGATCATCCTACAGTCATTACTATAGCTATTAGAATTGTAATAAATTAACTCCAGTCTACAGTATACTCTGTGGAATACCTCAAAAACAAAAATGTTTTTCGTCTGATATGCCTCTATTCAAGCAAAGCTATGTATATATTTACGAATAAATATCGGTTTCTGTTAGTTACAAGTTCATTTTCACTGAAAATAGTTTTTCTGGATTTTAGGTTTTGTGCAACTGATTATAATATATTTCCGGATACTCTATTCTATATAGCCGCGAGCTACATAGTAAGAGAGGGGGAGTCTACAGCTGACAGAGATTTATAATAATCTTTGAATGGGCGTGGGTGGTTATCGAGCGGCGGTCGCCATGGACGCAGCATCCTAGCCACTTATGATTCCTCTCGTCGCAGGCTCTTCATGTTCCCGGTCAGTCCTAATGGACATGTCACCTGGTCCGCATCGATTGCTTGTCTGGTCTATCGGACACTTCCCAGTCACTTGTAGCGGCAAGTAATGAGGCAAAATTACTCGAAAAGAAGTCTTAGAAATCAATTTGTAAATTAAAAAGTTTCGCGAAAAACGAGATATGTTCAGTTGTGAGAAGATTCAGAAAGTTGCAGAACATTTGTTATTAGTGAATCAAAATACCAATTAACTTATTTCTTTAAATTAGATATCTAATTGTTATAAATTTCATATTAAAATAATCTCAAACATACAGATCTCAATGAAATTTAGTTGATCTCAGAAATTCTTGCAGATTAAGTCCCTGAATATAGGCACGATCAAATTTATCAAGTTTATGTACCAGTTTCTTGAACAAAAGTATCTTACATATATTTTTTAATAATAAATTTTCTAAAGTTAGGCCTCCCTAATGATTTTTTAAGAAATCGATACCACTTTTTTTCGTCTTATAAATTTCAATTTTTTATTTATTAAGAAATACATCAGTGTTTGATATTTCCATAGTTTATAAATGTTCATTAAAATTGGCCAAATTGTTCCAAGGCTGTTCTGAACTCCTTCTTACAAAGATTAGGCTGCAATTCTGATTTACTAGTGACAAATGATGTTTTTATAATTATACAAAGCATTACAAGAAGTAAAAGAAAAATATCATGCCTTGGAAAACGCCACATAGGAAAATTAAAACGGTAGAAGTTGTCTTAAATAGATGAAAGATTGCCAATGAGTATCTGATAAGAGCCTAGACTTGACTTATATGAGATACACAGGGAATGTAGGAACTGGTAGACAAGAGAGGAACTTCCCACGGTTTCCGAAGCTCAGGGAAATGCTATTTTCCTGTAAGGTATCACTCACTTTTTTTTTTTTTTAAATCAATATAAATTTATTTAACCTTGTGAATTTGATTTAAACATTTACATACTTACAAAGAGGTTGGTTTAACCGTAACTTACAAAGTTTTCATTAAAATTAGACAAATAATTTCGAAGCTAACCTGAATCCCTTTCTCAAAAGGTCAGGGTGTATGTAGAGCCTTTGCGATACTACTAAAGTATCGATACTGGAAACTATTGGATAAGAACGATCCATATTCCACGAGTATCATATTGATCACTGGTATCGATACTAGAAAAAATTAATGAAAAAAAAGTCAGCAGAATTCTAGAATAATCGATATCTATTGCAAGTATCAGATGGGACTATGGTCTATACTACCGTAGTAACGAATGGAAAGTAACGATATTAGTATCAAAAATGTTGGTCAAAAAGTATCGATGGAACAGTATATTAGAAGTATCGAAACGTCCCTAGCTCCAAGTCACATTTACCTCAATAATAGTCATATCATTATCGAACTCATCCGATCAATGATCAATGATTACAAGGAATACACTTTTACATGATAAACTTTGGTCTGAATCTATGTTTTAATTTTTGAATAACCATATATTCCATTTCAAGCTACAACTAGCCTTTGAATAACATGTTATAATCAAAAAAAAATAATAATAGGGTCTATAATAATGAACTAAGAAAAATTCCATTCATTGTGGTTAAATCTTTTCTTTGAAAAGATAAAAAGTGTTTGAGATTAAAGAGACTTTAAAATTAAAAAAAAAAACTGTTTTTTGATAGATGAGAGTATGATTAAGACAATTAACGTGAAAGAATAAAGAAGACTCCTGCTCAACATTGATGGAAGTACGCTAATTCCCTACACGTATTAATGATGAATCTGGTTTGAACGGCATTCTTTTTTCCGTGAATTCTTTAACAACTGCCTGCAAAGTGATTGACAATTAGCAGATTAACTAAAATAAGCTACTATTAATGAAAATGACAGGTAAGACATGAGAAGATACTGAACGTACCCTGCGGCACCGCTTCCATTCCTTTAATTTACTAACAGGTTTGGTTAAATAAACCAAGTCCTTTTTAGCCCTCTGCATTCACAGGCTTCACTGTGAACATATTTAAATGTACTGGAATGTCTGTTTAGTTGATCCTGAAACGGTTAAACTACCTTTTATGTAAACAATTATCATTATTGAAAACTGTACTTAAATAAAATCATTGGTGTATCAAAACCGTAAATAGTACCAAAAGAATAATACTTCCCGGACATGACAAAGTCAAAAGACATACAAAATAGTACAAGTGCCCAAGAGGAGAAAAAAGGCAGTTATTTCACCCCAATTTTTGATTACTTAATTTAAAACTAGGTATAATTACTGGTCAAAATTGATGAGTCTACCAAGTATAGGTAGGGGAAATAAAAAATGGCGGCCGTTTCAAAACGTTAAAAATAATTAATTTTTTATTCGGAGCTCTATATCTTTACAACTACCCACAACAATGAAAAATCTAAGTGTCAGTTAAAGTAGAGTAGATTTGCTAAAAGAGAAGCCCTAATAGAGCTATTTACGTGCAATAGTTCTCGAGATATGGCTTTTTAAAAAGCAACATTTTATAAAAATGTTGTATGGAACGTACTGAGAGATCAGTAGTTAGTGACTTTATTTTGAAAAATTTATATCTCAAAAACCATTTCACGTACAGATGTCTATTATTAAAACTAGGTTAATGAGCTATAAAGTAATTTATGACGTTCAATTTCTTGGAAGTAGTAGTTTTCATGAAATTTGCTAAAATAAATTGATTTATAGTTGTTCGGACAAATTTTCATTTGCCAAATTTATATTCATATAAGAATTAGATATATATTGAACCTCAACTGTCAATATTAACAAATTTATTTTCCCCTTTATAAGATTTAGTTTAGTTTTTATTTCATCATAAATTTTATGGTCAGTTATGGATGGATCCTTGACAATATATCAGATGAAGGGAGCCGTGATAAAGCGATAAACTAAGTAGCTGGAGTAATTAATTTAGATCGGGCAGGCGCTGGCTAATAGAGCGAGGATCCAGTTTCCCTCGCCCTCACAATTCCATTAGCACTCCTCCCTTCTCATCCTTAACTACAAGGGCTTTGGGACCTTTGAGCTACTCCTCTGATTTCACTCTTCCTCTCTTATCATAACGAATCAAGAGTGGGAAATCTGGTGCTGTGCTCTTAAAAATTACAAACAAAAAATTTTTATTGTTCCTTAGGCAATATAAAAAAAGACGAATTGATTATTTAATTTAAATTGGTATATTATTTTAAATTGATTATTCCCAATTATTTCATTTTTTAATTGCGTCACGTTTCTTGCTAGAGGGCTATATTTATTAAAATATTGATTGCCAATATTTGAAAACATCAAAACGTTAAAATAAAAATTATTTATTTTGTAAAAAATACCCCTATAAATAGACTACAACACCATTTCTTTTTTCCATTCATAGAGGTCAATTTCACCAACGACCAGACCAATGTGTTTAAGTATATATGCAAGTATATTCCGTAATTTAGAAAAGATAAGGTTATTACCGTATTAGTATTTTTTAATTGAATTATCACTGTAATCATAATTCTTTTATCATATCTGCGAAAGCTGATAAATGATGCTCATTAGAGATAATTACATCATAACAGAACAATCTCATGATTTTATGTAAATTCCTATCTGGGATTATATTGGGATGATAATTATCATTGTTCTCTTGTGTTATTTAATTTTTTTTTCATGAGGTTAGGAGACCTTTACATATAAAAATTCGTTGTATAATAGAAATAATAAAATAAACGATAATGTATAATTGATTATACAATGCCTATTCACTTATAAAACGTAAACGATTACAATGATGTTACGAAAAAATTATAAAATTAAATAAAAAATTTAAATTTCTTTCCAAATTTATAAGAAAGTATGTTGTGATTTCAATGTTAACTTCTATTATGTTCATATTTTATATGGATTTATAATACGTTTGTTGACGTTTTCTGGTTCTCAACCTTAAGCTTCATATGTGGGGCAAATTCGGATGGTTAACAATCTACCGTAGATGATATATGATGAATTTAACAAAACAAAAATTCCAAACTTTAAATTTATTTTATTGTGAAATACTACATCCTATCTTACATTTATAGATACCTAGGGAAGTACCCCCCGTCAAACCCCACTTTTACAAATTATAAAACTATTCATTTAATTGTACTACTCGTTACTCAAATTGTATAACTGTAATTTACATGTGTTTTGTAGTTCAGATTGTATTGTTTTTTCAATATAGTATGAGCAGGAAAAAAAAAATTATGAAGTCAGCATTTTAATTTGTATTTAAATTTAGTGCCTCTTCGAAAACAATTTTCGTAATCACTTTTTCCTCTAATTGCATTAAATTTTTATTCCGTCTTTGATCCTGTACCTTGATAGAGCCACATACAATTGTCCATGAGTAAATACTCAGTGGTTGGCATGACAATGTAACTCCAGTTAAAGTTTGGATGATTTGTTGCAGATAATCTTTTTCATTTGTTTTGTTGCAAAATGCGTTCTTCATCAGTCAACCTCAATTTTTTAAGACCCATTTTTATTATTTCACCTTCTGTGTAAAATAAAATATTACACGGTGATAAAAAAAAAAGTTTTTATATAATATAGAGATGGTAATAACCAGAGAGCACATTAACACCTTTTCAATTCTATGTCAACTTCTGAGTTCCGATACCTCACAGTGGCTTTACAATCAAAATAATAAATTTTTTTAAACAGAAAACAATTGATTTATTGGCTGAACAAATTTTCACTTCAACAGAAATTTGTTAAATTCCGAATATATTAAAAAATAAAAACTGATATATAAAATTATGATTAATCATTATTGAAGTTAACAAGTAGTTGAAGTATGTAGGTAAGCATTACGTTTTCGTATTAGTGATTTTTATCAAACGCTTGTTTTTAAATGTTTTCAAGATAATTTTCGTAGCAATGTTATTATCAATCAACCTCAGGTTTTTTTTTAATTTGTTAAAATTCTGATTATAATGAAATAATTTAATTTTGATTTTGCATTTATATGATTAATGTGATTTTATAAGAATTTTTACCAGAGTTCAGAATTATTTTCAATACTAAATTGTTTAACATAGGAATTTCAGTTCTTAGCTAATTTTTATTATTATTTTATCAATTACGAAGTATTACTAACCAAAACTCATGTTTACATCCTTCATAAAGAATTATATTATTTTGTTTTTATAAACTTGGAGGGAGTCTGTCTCACCCCAAAATTGTTGCATCCCTATTTCAGATGTGAACTGTTGTATGAAATAAAAATAAAATAAAAGTAGTTATGATTTTTTCCAGAAACCATTTGAATGTTCTGATTGAAATATATCGATCTGATTTCGTCATGGTATTTATTAAGTATGTCACCAGTCAAGGACAACAGCTTCGAACATTATTTCAAACCAGTTGAGATTCTCGGTGAGTAGTGTTCGTCGTTTACCGTTATTCATGCCTTATTCTTTTTAATACGATGAATTTAAAAAAACATAAGAGATTTATTGAAATATACTAATTTAAAAGGACGTGTTATAAGTCATAACATTTGCTCAGTCATTGAGGTATTTCTCTGAATATGAGTTGACAGCTCAGAATATTACTATAAGTAGCCAAGCGTATTTCTCATTTATCATGATAGTAAATTACCATACAAATAATAATCTAAATATTGTCTCTTAAATTTAATTTGAACAATTCGAATGCGGTGAAGAACACGTCAAAAAAAAAAAAAAAAAAATATGCGAATTTAGGAAACAGATATTTTATTTTTTCATATTTTTCAGACATTATATCATGGTTATTTTTAACTTGAATGTCATCAAAGAGCAATATTATGCATTTAAAAAAAACAACAAAAAAACAGTCTACATACTGAGAGAAGCTTGAAATGTCTCCACTCATTGTCTTTTTTTTCCGTAACTATGCAATGAATCATGATTTCATTAAAGTGATGGAGTGATTCTTACCAGATCCATGAAATTAGTGGTTTTTCCTATCAATAAGAGATAAAGATTTGATTCATTTAAATGCTCGAAGAGTTAAGAGTTTTACGACTTAAGATTCTGGTTCATTAGCTTAGTAATGCAAAGCTGATTAACTACTTAAAAAGTCGCAAACGGCTCTCTAGTTCTATGTTCATTAATGCTGCTTTGAGTTATAGAGGTAGTTTTCAGGTTATTTTTTTTTAGTTAAATTCCTCGTCATAATGGTATTTTTATTATACTAAGTCATATTTTAAAATTGCTACTCCATATATGATTGTCATTGATATCATTTGTTGAAAAAACAGTTTTTAGGTACAGGTTACGTTTCCTGGCTCTTCGAAATGGTGGTAAAAAAACAATTGATTTATTTCAACATTTCTAATATTCAAATGAGAATGTCATGTTTATTGTAGCAACTCTTGACCTGTTAACTTATTATGTGTTATGTGATAGTGAAACTGCTAGTGGGAATAGCACAGTTAAAGATTTAGGAAACCATAAAAACTGGACCATGTTTTTACACTTAAATAATCATATTTCTAAAGAAAATTTTATTTAAATGATAATAAAATTGGTCTGATGAATTTATTTCCATCACATATTGATAAATAAACCCAAAACATTAATAATTGATGTGTAATTGACTATGTTATTCTGATGT
Source organism: Halyomorpha halys (assembly GCF_000696795.3). Classification (NCBI taxonomy): domain Eukaryota; kingdom Metazoa; phylum Arthropoda; class Insecta; order Hemiptera; family Pentatomidae; genus Halyomorpha; species Halyomorpha halys. Next base: position 150,974 of record NW_027108682.1, on the reverse strand, counting down.
AACTAGAGCGAAGTAATTTGCGAACAAAATTCAGGTACTATTGCTAAGTATACAAGTACCTCATACGTAGATATACTCGTAGGACGAAATAAGGCTCATTGAGAATATATAAATTCTTCAATTCCAATAGATTACTATCAGTCAAAATTGTTCGTTACTTACAAAAATTATATTGACGGTTGTATTTAATGGAATAAATTTATAGTTATTGGAACTAAATAATTCCTATCAATACAGGTAGAAAAACAATATTCTTACAGGTCATGCGGTTTATAGGAATAGTTATTTTTAGTTTTAAAAGTATCATGTAAGTTTACATATTTTTGGTACAGCTACTTCGAAAGTAAAAACATTCCTACATTTAGTTAATAAACATCAGTTTTAATCTATAAATGTAGCATTATAATGTTTTATACAATATATATTCTCACATATACTAAGGGCAAAGAGGGTTAGATATCCAACTTTATAATTCTTATTAGACACTACACATAATATTGATGTGAGATGAGCAATCGATGATGCAGATTTATGTAATCTTATCTTTTTCTGTTATAATATCAGTTAATTATTAACTGGCATTTGAAAGGCTTAAGGTTTTGTTCTGGAATCATGCCATAAAACCCTGATTAATGCAAATAAAATTTATTTTTACGAAGCAAAATAAAACAAGAAGTCTTTAAAATTAATCTTGTTTACTGATAAGGCATATGGTATTTTGTTCCTATACTACTAACTCTATTAATTTTTAAGGACTGCTAATCATTCACCTGCCATCATATTATGAAGTGCTCAGGATGTACTTCATAATACAGGTAACTAATAGGTCCACAGAGTAAAATTAATAATGTTTATAAAAAGCTTCATAATATGGTATGGACTCTCTTCAGACGGATATTTTACGAATAAAATAATAATAGCATCGTTCGTCCACTACTAACTCATAGTACAAGAGCCGGGAAGAAAAAAAGGCAGTTAACTCACCCCAATTTTTGATTACTTCAATAAAAACTATGTATAATTACTCGTCAAAGTTGATGAGTCTGCCAAGTATAGGTAGGGGGATTACAAAATGACATAAAAAACTTTATTTCAGAAACCATTGGACGTACTGATGTCTGCTAGCACTCAAGTTAAAGCTATTTAAATTTACTACAAAATAGTTAATTATGTTTATCTTTGTAGGAGTAGTAGTTTTTATATTTGACAAAATAAACTCTCAAAATGTTAATTTCTAGTTGTTCGTATAAAATGTTGGATTTTTGAAAAAATATATCTCTAGATCCATAAGACGCACATATGTCTGCCAACACTCAATATAAAGGAAATTTAACATACTATAAAGTAGTTTATGACACTTATCTTCGTAGGAGTAGTAGTTTTTATGATATTCGCATATGAATATGAATTTGGCAAATGAAAATTTGTCCGAACAACTATAAATCAATATAGTTTAGCAAATTTCATGTAAACTATTACTCTTACGAAGATAAACATCATAATACTTTATAGCTCATTAAACAAGCTGTAATTTGAGTGCTAATAGACATCTGTACGTCAAATGGTTTTTGAGATATTAATTTTTCAAAATAAATTCACTAACTACTGATCTTTCAGTACGTCCCACACAACATTTTATGAAATGTTGCTTTATAAAAAGCAATATCTCAAAAACTATTTACCGTAAATAACTCTATTAGGGCTCATATTTTAGCAAATTTACTCTTCTTTAAATGATGTTCTCTTAGGTTTTCTTGTGTTGTTCCTAATTTTTAAGATATAGAGCTCCGAATGAAAAAATTAGTTTTTTTTATTGCTTTGAAACAACCACCATTTTTTATTCATTTTTTTTATCTCATTTCTGAACTTAAAACTTTAGATTTTATTCATCTATTGTTAATCGAAAAATTGATATTAAGTGAAGCAATTAAAAAATATATTATTATCGAGTATTTCACGAAATTAAATAAGCCGAATAGTTGCTTTAAATTTTGAAACACGTTTCCATTGATATTAATTTCTATGTTAAGAGGCGTTTGTACCGTTGGAGGTCTCGACAAGAACAGAGCTCTGAGATAACGAAGCTTTGACCAACCGCCCTTGGAAGCAAGTCTTTGTGGAGCAGCCAGCAGCAGTAACCCACACTAATCAGTAGCCAATTAGAAGCGAAACGTGGAGTCACTCCTAGGTCACTCTTAACTCACACAGATTTCAAAACAGCTTCTTAATTAAATATAAAAAATAATGAATTTATCTTCTTTTAATAAATATTGGATTTATAATTTATTTTCATCGGTAGCTCTGAACAGCAATGGTCTATTGTCTATTGTTTCCATTAGCGTGTTATTTCACAGATCCATCTTATCCTGTCCTGGATAGAGTCAACATTTTTTATGTCATATTGTCAACAAGATGCCAGCGAAATCATTTTTATCAGTAATAAATGATGACAATTGTGCATCAGGATATAAATTATATATCCACGTGTAAACATAATAATCACAATCAATCCGATTTCGACTGATAATTTGACAGAAATCAGCTATCACACGAGCCGATATGACGGTGTATGAAACGATGCTCCACTTGAACCTATATTGATATTGACATTGAGGAATAATATGACGTCCTGAGTGGCATGATTGGCACAAGTAGCTATCCTAATACCTGACTCAAAGCTTCTTTATGATCATTTTTGAAATATCTTATAGTCAAGTGGTTATTAAAAAATGATCAAGTGTTGATAATTTCCTTATTGCTTCCGTTGATGAAATTTTTCCCCACCAGAAACTTTGGTTTTCCCTAATCTATTTCTCGAACATTAAATGGAATTTTACTTACTCAGTCCTAGATTATACATCATAGATTTTTTTAAGAAGACTGAATTATGTATCTTCAGATTTATGTATAACGGCCCAACAAACAGTTGCTTTTGACAGATGTTCATTATCAGATCCTTCTCTGAATGGAATTCCATCCCTATTTTCATTCGCCATTGCAGAATCCTTCCCTCCTTCAACTTCCGCCTATTCCTTTACTTCCTATCCATCCAGATCCAAAATAATTAAAATTAATGCTCTGGTTTTCAACTAAAATTAGTAAGTCGAAGATAATGTTAATACTTTCTAATCTTACACACATTTTAGGTCCAGTTGTGATTGTCGCTAAATTTAAATGACTTATTACAATTTTTTATCTTTTTTTTTTATATCTTTACTGAAATTTACAACTGTTTATGACGATAAATCCAGTAAATTTGATGATTTTATTTTATCTTTTAAATACTACCTTTCAAGGTATTTAAAAAAAAAAAAAAGATAAAAAAAGTGCCCAAAATAATTGGAACACTGCTTTATTGAATGGATTGTCTAATCTTCTGTTACAAAATATTTTTTAATATATTCCTTGTTTTATTAAAGTAATAAGAAAACTATTTATTATTAGCCGACGTTTCGCCTCATTTCGCAGGGCTTCATCTGGACTGCACTCTGGAAGGAAAATATCCCTTCCTTTTCTTTCAAGAATTCTGCCCTTTACTGTGGGGCAAAACGTCGGTTAGAAAGAAATAGTTTTTCTACTATTTTCGTTTATTCTTTTGGGCTGTTGAATAGAAGAAAAAACTGTTCAAAATAAATGCTATGAATGTACATTATATTTGCAATTTTTTTTTCCTTTTTTGGTATATTTTCAGAAAGTAGAATTCGCTTGCGCCACTCAGTTTGGGAACCACTGACTCAATGCACTTACATGTGGTAGGATTGTAATAATCATTATTGTAGGATTGTATTTTATATTGCAGGTGCTTGTAAATGTAATATAATACTGAAACCTACATTTTTAACATAATAGTTACTCACCTTCTATGCATTGGTCGTATCCTTTGGTGAAGAAGAGCATGGCCTTCGCAGCTCGCTCCGGTGTCTTCAGTAGTCCCTGCCTGTCTGGGTCCTCGCCTAAGGAAGCTAAGAGAAGCCTGTAGGAGGATGACATGTCCGGAAGGAGTGCTTCCCTCGTTGGTGGTCGGTGGTCCAGTTCCAGGTCGTGGTGGAACATGCATTTTTCATGTCCTGAAACATATTCCATCAATCAGCAACTTTCTTAGTTAAAAAACCAATTCATGTAAAAAATATAATCGAGGCAGATTGACATTTATATTTAGGAATTGATAAAGGAAAGAAATGATTAAAAACAGAAATTTTCGCAGAAGAAAAAAATATATGTTAGTACTGGATGGATGAAAAACTTATAGAAAGTAGATCCCAAGTAATTAAGTAAGTATTACAGTTAATTAAGTAGATCATATTTTTTTGTGAATGATTTTCTTGAATATTGCTACAATGGAGTGATGGAGCGAGATATTCAGAAGAAGAAGTCAATTCTTAAACCTGCGGTACATTATATGATCGGTTATAAAATATGACAAAATATTGTTTATATATATATCTCTAAGAACTTAAACTTGTATCAGTCTCAGGCCCAAAAAATGAATCCATGATGGTCCCTAAATTAATAAAAATGTAG
>NW_027108682.1:124203-146403 GCF_000696795.3 Halyomorpha halys | reverse complement strand
AATAGAATCTCGTTCTGTTAATGACAAACACAACCTATCCCTATCCTATCCCCAAGTAATCAATTTATTAAAACATCCATAATGTTTATTTCATTAATTATTTGATGATTATATCGATATAATCAACTATAATTATTCGACCGTATCTAAAGTAAGGACTGATCGGGTATCCTAGGGTTAAAAAGTCCCACATTACGGTGTGAGCCCACCATGTATGGGCTCTGCGTACTGGAGGGGTAAATCTTTGAATTATAAATTTAAAAAAATGGAGAAGTACGAAAATTCTTCAAAAATTGAGCAGTTTCTTCCTTTTGTTGATCGAAACTGATGTACTTTTAAAAAAATAGATATTGAAGAATTAATTAATGATTTTTATAATAAAATATTTTAGAAAAGTATCTCCAGTATTTTGATCTTTTTTTTTTTTTTTTTAAATTTTTAACCTTTCAAATATTAAATAAAAATGATTTTAAATAGTATGTTGTTTCACTCTTTCAATAGAACAAAGTTGTCCAGAAAATAATTTTAAAGTTCCCATCTATAACCTGGAGAGCTCAAATATATGTTCCCGAGCCCCTAACTATGTTAAAGATGGTCCAGCAGTTAAAATTAAATAGAAAAGTAAACTAGATTTAGCTACCATGTTTTTACACTATTAAGATTAGAGATTTTTAGTGAAGGGAATGGCATTGTTTAAAGATGAGGCAATTAAATACAATTCATCAAGTCTCAAGGCTACGTTTTAGATATTATTAAACGGTATAGGATTATTAATATATATTAATTAATTATTTGAATTTCTTCTATTCAATAATCATAATTATTATTATTATTATTATTATTAAACGGTATAGGATTATTAAACAAAAAAAAATTAACCAATATTTTATAACATGAACATTCAAATTTAATTATGAAATCAAAATATATATTCAATTAGTTTCTCTATTCAGGAAAATAATTTTTATGTTAAAAAACGAAATAATCATCATTATCTCTCTATCTCAAAATGATGGTCATTTCTTCTTTCAACCAACAAATTTATTCTAATCCCGTCAGTAATTTTGGAGAATAGACCCACCCTGTTGAGCTTAATGAAAGCTGGATCAACAGGTGAGATCCTAAAGGTGTGAAGTTCACCGTCTTGTATTTTCAGGATTCAAGTCTATCTTAATTCTACCCTCTCACGTTCCAAGGCTTTTACAGTCTAATGGTCTCGAGCCTCATCTCCCCTATTGTCTAGTTCTTGTCGGGATTAATGGCTTTAGGTATATGTCAGTTTGTGAACCCTTCATTCTTCAATTCAAATAATTTAAAACGATTTCTATCAATGAAATTTGTTATTAATTATAAAAATACGAATTACGATTGCATTTAATGGAACGAATGAAAAATTTTAAACTCCAATTTTTTAATTTGGTACGTAGAAAAACACTATTTCTTTAGGTCTTTTCTTTTACAAAATGATTTTTAGTTTTAAGAGTATCTTGTCAAACCCCCTAGTTTCTAACCTTCCATTATAAACTCTCTAACCACTCAAAACCCCTAGTTTCTAATCTTGCATCCTCTTCCATTCCTGACAATCCTCCGACGCGCCTGAAAAGAAGATGGCCACGAGACCTACTAATGTAGAATGTCATTAGAGTGCTACCAATGGGAAGTATCTCTACACGCTTGTAACACTCTATTCTAACTAAGATCAATTTTACTGAATGTATTATATAATATACAGTTGTAAATTTCCAAAAAAGATGTTAAAAAAAATATGTTGTAAAATTAAACTATTCCAACATTTTATTTACAGCACAGCTATTCCGAAATTAAAGACACTCGTACACTTGGATAATAAACATCAGTTTTATTCTATAATTCACTGGAATATCTCTTTGGAACACGTCCATTTCAAACTAAATGTGCCAATAATCAAACATAGCAGCTAATTGTTTCATCATAACGTTTTTAATATATTATACCCTCATCTATACTAAGAGGGGTCAATGATGGGCCAAAGATGGGTTGTTATCCAACTTATTTATACTCAGTTAATGTGCTGATGTGAGATGAACTATCGTTACGTTGATCTTATCTTTTTCTGTTCTAATATTGGCTGATTGCAAGGTAAAACTCATATGGTTATCCATTTACTGATATTTGGGTGTTGTTTTGGAATCATCCAATAAAATCCGAATAAATTTAATTAATATTTATTTTTATACAGAAAAATGAAATTATATAATTAGTCTTGTTTACTGATAAGGCACACTAAATTATGTTGGTTTTTAATTTCCTATATTAATTCACTGAACTCACCAATTATTTGAATCTTTAACTTATGAATGGGTGTAAGCAAAATTAAAAAAACAGTATGTGAGCAAACCCAAAGATTGGGGTTTGATTATTTTTTAAACATTTAAAGGATTATCGAATGTGTCGAAAGGAAATAAGAAAATTAGTTCCAAAAAATTAATGACCATATTGGTCATTAATAACAACAATAGGTGTTTTGAAATGGGAATGAGATATGACAATTTGTTGAGCCATCATTAATTTAATAACACTATGTGTTTGCGATTTGTAATTTTTACCGATAACAAAAACAAGCTCATGTACACGCATTGCCATGCTTGCTGGATGACTCATAGCGTGCAAGAGACTAGGACAGTAGGCCAGACTATTGCAATGCTGATACCAACAATAGCAGTAGCAAGACAATGAGAGATTTAGAGGGAGATACCCTAGCCGACAATGGCTTAAGGTAACTCAGCATCTATGGCAGATAATGGGAGGGTTTAGTAACAGCAATCATCGCATTAATTAAATGTTCCAAACTTGTAACATTGACATTGAGCCACGTTCTTTAAGTTTTTTTTAATATCTGACAGAGGACAGGGCTGTATAATGTAATGCAGCTTTCTCAGAAAGGAAGACGTTTGTCCTCAAACAAGAATAAATGCCGCATAAAATTATTTTATTCTTTCAAATAATCAGGATCGTCACTTCACTTAATGGCCTTTCATTTCGCTCTTACCGAAAGAATGAGAGCTCATAAAACTTTTCTGATATTGAGCTCTGCGTAAAATAACATCGCTTAATTTTTTTTAATAAGAAATAATTGGATGAAGGCACTATTTCAATTTTTAGGAAAAATTTGGATTTTTCTTTGAAAGAAAATTTCAAATGTAATATAATAACTTTCTCTACCTTCAAGAAAGATTAAACAAGATAAATGAAAGGATTTAGAAACTGAAAATTTAGTTTTCTAGTCTAAAATGGGAATAAAAAAGAATCAAATTGAAGGATCCAGGAGAACGACGAGAATACATTTTTTTCAGATTTAGAATAAAAATCTTAATTTCCACTACTATTAACTTGTTGAGTAATATTTCAAATGCCATTTTGACCAGTTTTAAATAAAAAAAAAAAATTTAACATCAACCTTATTAACAAATTATTTTATACTTTCCCTGTGTAATTTATTTTCAAACGTAATTTTTAGTAGAAGCTGATTTCAGAACTTATTTTTCAAGATAGGATATATCCATAAATTAAAAACAGTAGTTTTTAATATCGAATTTTATTTGGATGAACGGAATCGAACCCTTCAATCATTTCCTATCAAAGATGAACGAACAAATCTCTTTTTTAAGTTCAAGTTATTTAGCACTCACTTTCATTATGTCAACTAACAATCTTAAATAATTAATATATTTTTATAATATTATAATAGTATAAAATTCTAACTTTTCTCAAGTTTGGCTATTGATTTTAAAATAATGTTTCACCTAGTAAATTATTCATTTATTACGAGCATAGCCATTGTCATCACATAATAACCTAGGATTACATTTTTTGAAAAAAGTATGGTACATAAAAAAAAAATATTTCTCTGTAAAAAAAGACTTAGCATCTTTTAACAATCAGCAGCACTGACGTATGACAAGAAATATTCTGCACTAGAACAGTTAGAGGTATCAAAAATATTACGGAAAATCTATCGTCGCCTAAGAACTTTTTTTATTTTTTAATGGAACGTGTACTATACATATTAGCATAATTAAGTGGAAGTGTAAGAATCAACTATCCGTATTATTATTATTTTATGGATCACATTACTCGGAATACAGAGTTTTATTAAATTTGATCTATTTAATATAAATAGAGATGCTAAAGGTTTAACATTAACTTCTTTAACACACTATGTTTCTTATTTTGAACAAACTTATAACTTTTGTTGTTATTCAATTTATTGTTACTATTTCTTTGCAGTGTTTGTAGTCAGATTAAAATAGTAAGGAGTGTAAGAATCAAGTAGTTCAAGATCTTTTATAATTTCTGTTCCGAAAACCGGTCCGTAGTCTCGTAATATTGTTCAAAATGAAATTGATCCACCTTGCGATTTCGTCGAGTTAAGGCAAAGGAGTGGTGATAGCAAGAACGTATTTTTTTATGAGACGTAATTCAGGGGATATTAGCGCTACTAATTGCTATTGAGATAATTTACTTTCCTAATTAGTTGAAAAGTATCATTCATACGCCGAAAGGAGGAGAATTAAACAGATTGGTGGGCGTCCCTGGCCTCTTTGAAACTTTCCATCTAATGCAATTATATTCTTCTAATGATCGAGGTCATCGGAAAATCGAGGTCGTGGTGAGGAAAATTGCATTAAAAAAATTATCCATTGACCACCAGTAATTTATTGATATTTCCCCGGTGTGCGGTTGCATTTTCATTACCGGGCAAACCTAACCTTATAACTTCCCAAAGCCATTTTTGAGTTTTGTGTAACCAACTAGTTTGGAATAGACCGAAATTGCTTCGGTTCTGTTGGAACAAAGGAGTCGAGCTCAAAATTATTTTTAAAATTTTACTTTATTTTTGGAAGAAAGGTAGGTACTAAGTAGCATTCTATTATATATCCGATCGTTACAAAAACATATATTTGAAATGAAAAAAGTTTCAATAAACTTCTTAATTTGCCAATATGTTGTGTTACCGACCAATTATTGATCCAACTTTATCTAAATATATATTTTTTTCCCAAAGCCCCTATTTGAAATATTGTTTTGTATTTAACAAAGCCTGTGTATTGGAGTTTTGTTGTTATCTGAAACTTGGTTTCATTTTAACAAAACAGGATTTCGTTTTCTTACCCTTGCTGTGTGGTAACAAAAGAGGATTTTTTTTTTAAAATTTTTATTAATAAAAACTGTTTGAACCCTACCACTCCTGCCCTCCGTGGAAGCGTTACTTACCTTACCTTTGAAACAGATACTTATAGCGAGAGTTACTGGTCGATGTACGACATGTCACAATCCCACAAAAGGAGATCTTGACACGAGAAATTTTAGACCTTCCCGGCAGACCCACCTAGCTATATTATAATTTTACGAGAGTCCTATATCACCTCTGAAAAAATTATATAACCCGGGAAGCTTTCAAATTTTAGAACAAAAGTTAAGATCGTTAAATTAAGCAAAGTTTTGAAGTGACTAAAATTTACAAAAAAACCGATGTGAACTCGCCGCTCCCGCCTTCCGATTTATACACTCCCACCTCCAATAGGTCCTAACCTAGGAGCCAAAGAAAAAATGTATTTGATATAATCTTAGTAATTGTGTATATTATTATTTTCTTCATTTGCTCTGCATGGATCTTAAGGTTATTTATATTGCATTGATTTTTTCATGTCAAAATGATTAAAAAAAATATTGTAGATTGCATTAAATGGGTTTAAGTGTATACAAAGTTACGAAAACCAAAATGTGCTTCAAGTGAAGTAGGCCCCAAATATTTACATTTTTTTACTTTTCAAACATTTTGTACAATTGGCAGAAATTTTTCTTTTTTAACACAAATAAATTAATCGATAGGTACATAATAATCTTGAAATTCACAATAAGCAAATGCAGGAAAAATTAACATAAAAATTTCTAAAATTATATATAATTTTTTTCTTGTCTCCTTGTGGCTATAAGAAGGAATGCTTGAACTAGTGTAAAATACATTAAAACCGGAGCCCTCTTCTTGCCAGTCGTGTTTCAAAAAAATCATATTTAGATAATTTTTTTTTTATTGCACATGATATGGCTTATTACTGTGAAAATTATACTCGACCAAGATTTTTTACAAAATCAATCCAGAAAATCTACTATTGTTTCCGATATACATAAGTTGTATCACTTCCACTTATGTGAATTACACAAGATTAGGTTAATATCCTTTATCTTTTCCGCATTGAAAAAATAAAAATTACCTGTTAGTAACAAGATATATCTTTGTTCATGAACACCTATGGGTTGGGCTCGAAATAAGTAAAGCATTAAAGTTTGAAATTGGTAAAGTATTTCGGTATCTTGGGGGTTTGAAAAATATATTTATAATCTTTTTACTCTTACTTAAGATTAATTTTACTCTGAACGGGAGCGATGGGGGAACCATCACGCGATAACAAGTTGTGTCTATGGTCTAAGTCTTAAGTAAAACAGAAAGATGTAGAACAAGCTTAAATAAACAACAAGAAATTTTATTAAACATCATTGTTATAGTAAATTTCCCATGAAAGTAGTGTTAGTTACTGTTGTATGAACTCACATAAACATATGTATGGGATTATTAGTCACAAAATAGGGTTAGTTACAAAATCCACAGGTATACATATTTAGGTGTTCATAAAGACCACAGATTTCTCCAAAAAAGCGTTGTCCCATTTTTGTTTTTACATCCCCTGTTTGAGAATTGCAAAAATAAAATTATTGTTTGAGCCGACTTACCCAAGTACCTAGGCTTATGACCAACTATTGGACTCATTCCGAACGAAGCCTGATCTTCAACTGACTGGCCCGCATTACCGCCTCGAACCATAATGATACCGACGAAGAAGAAGGGGTTGGTCCTTCCCCTTCTGTACATGTCTAGTCACGATGGATCTTTTGTAAACCAACCAACAATGCCAATGTGCATCTATGATGTAATAGTGTACTTTGAATTGATGCTTCATTGTAGGATGTGCTATGCAGTGACATATACTTTACCAAACATTTTGTCAGCAACTAATGGATACTAGTAACTCTATTTTCAATGTCTTCAAAGTAATTGAGAAATCTTGGGAAAAATCTTATTAGATTTCTAAACACGAATTCAATGATCTTTTTGATGAGGACTTTTCATGCAGTGTCGTGAACAAGTAAGATTTGATGGAGTGAACTTACCCAAATATCTAGGCTTGTGACCGGCTATAGGACCCATTCTGTTGGATGTCTGGAGCTCGACTGACAGAACTCGAGTACCGTACCGACCAAAATAATTCTGCCTTCCGGAAAGGCTCCCTCCCTCAAGGGGAAGCCCACGCCAGCCAGCCGGGGACCTTCTCGTTCTGCACAAACCTGCCAACCTTCCTCCAAATGAACAGGAATTGGAAATACTTAGTCGTTTCCGCCTCCATTATCTCAAAGTTGCCCTTGATAATGACCTGTCTAGCTAATGAACCTTTTTTCATCTGAGCTCAATTAAATTCAACAGTATTTGGGTTAGACCAGTTATTCAATCAGAGCTTGTCAAGAACAGACAGAACTTGTCCTGTAAACTTAGTGATTTCTCAACGAATATTGTAAGTATTCGATGGATTATTAATTTGTTTGCACTACGTTCTCTGAATATAGAACAGTAGTCTTTTTTTTCGGAGCAACTACTCTTTTTGCTTGGACATATATGAATGCTCATCAAATGTTTGATCTTTAACTTGTTCATTATAAAAAAGAATATTGTGTAATTCGACATACATTAATTCAATTGTTATCTTGGAGAAAGAGAGCTTTTGAATTTTTGCCAACCAGTTCAGTCGAGACTAAGATTTGTCCAGAAATGGATGGTTCGACAAGGGTGACACAACTTCTCATCAAACAGGAAAATAACAAATTGCACACTTTCGCAACTATGAGGTGACACAGAAAAGGTTGAGAAACTTCACATCAAAAGCTTAAGTACCCCCAACAGACATTTACTCACATGAAGACGTACACGTACACAAACATTTTAAACCAATCGGAAAAATGGACATGCAGTGGAAGAAACTCCATGAGATGCATGATAATACTACCTTTGAGGCAAGTTAATTTTCCATTGAATATGGTTACTGATTTTCCATTAAACTTTTCATCGGAATTTCCATTTACTTTTTCACTAACATTGCCATTTATATGTCCATTTAAGTTGCCATTTAAGTGTCCATTAATATTTCCATTCATTGTTTGTCCTAAAAAAACAAAAAAATATGTATTACTAATTAGTTTAAAAAAATTAATTTTTTTTTGTAAGAACTACCAATCTCACTGGCCGAGGATTCCGGTGGGCTTATAGGGACATCATAGTGCCCTTTACATAGGTTCTTTTGAATCAAAACATCGATATTTTGCGTACAAGACCCTCAGTTTACCACCTGTTAACCTACTAATTATAGAACTTGAACGCTTATTTTTCCATTTGTTTTTTGATTACCTGGAAAGCAATTAAGTGCTCTAGATCTAATTTCAGTAAAGAATTGTGACGTGTATTCATGCAACAGTCTTGTGAGAAAACACGATGAAGACATCTGTTATCATAATAATCTGATTTTGTCTCAATCTTGCATACCAGAATACTTCAAAGCGGAAAAGGACAAGTCGAAATTAAAAATAATTTAATTTTACATTGATATAACGATCTTAATCAAAACTGTTAGATCCGTTTTCAAGAAATTTGTAAAAATGTTTGAAACTGATAAAGTGGTTATATATTGGTATAATGTGCCCTGTTCGACGATTTTAGCGAAGATTTGTTGCGACATCACAAGGATATAATCTTAAATGCATAATTTCATTCTTTCCAAGTTTTTGTTTTGTCAGTTAGGCTGTTCACAGACACGTCATTTTCGGGCTCGGTGACCTTAGTACTTCCCCTTACTATACAGGAGTATTTCATACAAACAGTTAGTAATAGGAAAAATTGTATGTTTTGAAATATCATAGATAAGTTCGTTGATAAAATAATTAAATTGAAAAAAAAAAAATTGTACCTATTTTTTCTTAACTAATCGACATTAATTTTTTTTTTTAATAGCAAAGTAAATGTTTTTATAACAAGAGATGTTTCACGAGGTAGTGAATTTATGGTATGACTCTAACATATATTCTGGTTTAATGACTTTATTAACAAATCAAATTCATTACTAAGTAATCATAATCATAGTAGGGTTTAAACATTTTAAAAAAAATTGTACTTGTTATTTATTTTTCCCTAATTATGAAAGTTTTCGTCGTACTTATCTTAGATCCTTGGTTTAGGTACCAGTGCACTGATAGTAGAGAAACATTCCGTCATTGATTCATCTGAGTATTGAAAACCTCAAAAAATGGGAAAGAAACCTGGTAGATAAATTTATTAAAATTTTTGTTCTTTCATCAATGTCAGCATGACGAAGAAGAATTGGGAAAGAATTTTTTTTTTGCAAACTTTTTTAAAATGATTATTCCAAAATATGAATATATATATTATGGCTATCCATATTGTCCTAGCTTAAGTCATTATAGTTTTTAATCATTTTTAATGATTCAGCTCCACAACGATTTTTAATTGGAGAACTACTTACTAATAAAGTTTAATTTATTAATGTTTCAGTCAATTCGTAATTAAATACTAATTATTAGTGTTTAGTGTGCTTCCTTTATTATTGTATCAGTTTAGTTTGTTAATATTTTAGTTTCAATGTTAATGTTTGAATTAAAATTATTATCATTTTATTTTAGTATATGAGTAGCGTAGGAACAATACAAAACACTCTAATTTTTCAAGTAATCTATGGAATTGAATTAGTTTAAGGGATTAACTCTTATCAGTAGTGTGTTTTTTTTTTTTAATAAAAATCTGCAATACGATTAAGAAGCATAAATTATATTTATTAATGTTTTGACATATTTGTAAATATATTAATTTTATGGTATTATCTTGTTTTTGTATAGAAATGCAATATTACGTATTCATTTATTGTAAATTCTAATATCAATATTGTATTTAATTCATTAAATTAACGAATCAAGGAAAAAGAAATGAATAAAACAAATAAAAATGGAAATCTTAATTCAGATGAATCTTAATTTATTAAAATATTTTTAGGTTCCGGCCTCAAATCGGAAATAAACGGGTAGAAAAACTTTAAACAGCTAATACTTAAAAGAACAAAAATGTTAATTAGTTGCTAGCCTTGAATGTTTTTGGGAATCGAAGATCAAGTCTACACTTGTAGGCCTCTTTCTGGTTCTCGGGCCGTCTTATGTAAGTGATCCTAAAGGAAAAATTAACTCTATTCTTTCTTTTCCTTGCATTCAATTTTTTAAAAATTACTATCTAATCCTATAGTAGAAGCATAATTGACTTCATTAGAGACTTGCTTGAAGAAGTTCACTCTGTCAGCTTTAATAAGGTTATTTATCACATTTGACGGCCATGGTTCCAATATTTATTCATTGACACGAGATGAAAATATTAGTATATGAGCCCAGAAGTATATGTACTATACTCTTAAATTCTTATGCGAATTAGTTGTAACTGTGATTAAAATAGCTAATGAAGATTTATTTAAGAAGATTGATTAATCAACGTCTTATTAGGCAATTAAACAAGAAAAGATATGACGGTATAATACTTAAATGTATTTTTTCATTTCAGTTTTTTAGGAAACCTATAGAATTCAATAGATATTATTGTATTCTTCTAATAAATCAGTTTAAAAATTTACTAAATCAAATGTAATATAATATTATAAAAATGTTGGTAATAGAAAAATGAAGAATTTAAGGAAAAATGACCGTATTGTTTTAATTTTTTTTGTCACTTCACTTTTCTTACCACATTTGAATTAAATTTTCGAATAAACTAAGATAAAACATTAATAAAATTATCTTTATTATCGGTATAAGATAAGATGCAGGAAATAATTACAGTATTTGCAACCAAAAGGGTTAGCATAGTCTTGTGGACATAACAGGTATTTTCACTCACATCATTAGTTTTATAGATTTCTCAAATAAATAGTTGTTAAGATCTGTCATTTATCATTCATTATACATGTCAGATTTTAAACCAAATCCATCATTTTTTGCATAAATATATCGAGGTCTCTTTCAATGAATACGAAATGCCAACAAGCTATTTAAAAAATCAATTCATTAAAAAAGTTAGTAGTAGAAATAATTATCAATATCAGATCGGTCTATATGAAGAAAACTGGTTTACTGATTTGTTAATATTAAGTAAAATTATCTTTAAAGGTTTCAATGTTGTGTGTAATTTATTAACTACCTTCAATAATTTAAATTAAAAAATATTTATGAAAACGACGAAGAAAATTTCCTATTCAAATATTTCCTCACGTCATACCTGTGATCAAGAGAAATATTTTTCGTAATCCATATTCATAAATCAATTTTTTACGGCTGATAATGAGGTAACAATAACAAGTTTTTATTTAATTATTTTGACGATATTTGAGTGATTAGATTAGTGGCTATTGAGACATAATTATTAAAAGTAAATATATTTTACTCCAATTCCTATTTTACAAGCTGTTTTTTAATACAAGGCAATTATCTGTGAGAAGAAAACCACGAAGGACTGGTGGTGGTGATGAAGACCCTGGCCCAAAATACTATCCCAGTGTTATTATACATATCATTTACCTTTTTTTCTTATAATCAGCGGTTTATTCCGTTTTCACTTTCTATTTAGGTATCGAATTGGAGAATTATGGGAATCCGATTACCTTGTCTAATAGCCTAATTGACGTTTTTAGTAAAATAAAATAAACTATATCCACTATAGTCGACATAATTGTGACTATATGCTGCTGGGAAAATTCCCTCTCTATGAAAATGAATGTCCTTTTTTTATTTATTTCCCTTCCTCGCTACGAATATTTTTGCAATATGGGGTTCGGTAGCAGTGGCGTAGTGCGCCAGGGTTACGCATGCCACTGCTACCAATAATGATCAATGTTATTTTACTACTGGGGTACCATTTACTTTAAGGAATGAACCTTAGATATTTTTCCCTCTTACAGGATGAGGGGCTGATTTAACAGGAAATGTATTTTTTCTATTACTTTACTTCAAGGGTAGCTAACACTGCTCCGTTCATTTCCTGTCTTTATGGGTTTCTACTATTTTTTTTTTTTTTTAACACCTTTATTGACGTGAATCAGAGTGGCTTCGAGTCTGGGTTTGGGCAGCCCTCCGGGGTACACCCAGCCTCTTGAAGTGACCACCCTTAATTGGGGATAAATCTGACGGTTAAGCGTGATCATGAATAAACCTCCTTGTACAACCATTATTCAAGAAACCGTCTTTCCTTATAAAGTACTGCACCTCTGACTCTTCATGGGTTTTAGTGGTACAGATTTTTCATTTATATGTATTATTCATTTATATGTATTGTTCATTTGTATGTACAGATATTTCATTTATCGTATAAATGCTCATGAAATATATCATCATTATAATTAATTAGCCCTCTGAAAATTTGACTTGCAAATAAAGCGATTCAGAGCATTAACTCCAGATAAAAATAGAAGCATTTTACCATATAATATGTTTTGACTGATTATATAAGTTTTAATTTGTTCTAGATACAAATGTCCTCTAGTTTGCGAAAATAATGTTCTTTGCTAATAAGTTTCATCTTCACACAGGTAAAAAATATTTTATACTGTTGTTGACCATGAGCTTAATCGATTATAATAAGTGATAAACAACAGACTATTTGGTCAGACCTGCAGTTAAAAATTATAAATTCAAATAAAGAATAAGATTTTAAAAAATACTTTAAAAAATAAATAGGTTATTATGAGTCTAATATATCAGAAAAAATGACTATTCATAGAAATATGTGATGAATACCTAGGAACATCATATTATTTCATTGATTTCGCAACTAATGTGGAAAATTACGTGATATCTTGCTAAATATCCCCAAATGAATTTGATTGTCTAAGTATATCTAAGAGTTTTACTCGATAACAATTGAAGTTGTTCCATTTATTATTTATTATTAATTTTATTATCTGATTAATTATAGTTTTATTTTATAACTAATCTGTTTACACAAATCCACGTTTGATTCTCATTCTATTCCATGGAGTTTCTTTGTCTAAAATATAAATATTCCTTCTCTATTATCAGAATTTCATTCATCTTTATTTTATACATAATTTTTTATATATGTTTTGGATCTCTTCCTCTATCTATGATCAACAATCCTATCAGTAGTTAAGTTTTCCTTTTGATATTTACCAATAATTTAAATTTCTTCTTATATTAATCTATTTTGTAATTTACACTACTTAAGGTATTTTATTTTCACTATCACACTATGATAATGAATGTCATACAAATTATTATCATTATTTCAAATAATTCTTCAATGTAAGATTCAACCTGGAAAATATGTTTTACATGACTATCGGTATTGTGGCAAAAATCGTCATAAGACATTAGGTTATTTTTCTGAATCTAATGCATTGATTTTGATAAAATTTGAATTTTTTTTTTAGTGATAGAAAATATTTTTTTTTAATTAAAAAATTTTGAAGGGCAGCCCGTAGCCGAGGCAGGTAAAGAGCCAATTTTAACGGGCTCGTGACAGCAGCGGCGCCGGTTTGGGTCGGCCTGAGGGTCTACTTTTATTTCTGTGGCGGTCCCACGAGATAAAAAATTTACCCATCTCCATGCTTAAAGTAGATATAAAACCCTCCTCTTCTCCCCTGTATGTCAGAAATGACCAGGAAGAGTGTCATAAATAAATTAGAAGATTCAGAAGCATGATTATTGGATATTTTTAAGGAGTTATTTAGTGTTCTTATTATTTTTTTTTAATTCAAAATATGTTTATAGTAAGTACTGTCACCTTAGCCTGAGAAAGCACGTAACATCCGATAAATGAAATAAGAAATGAGTAAAAATAGACAATAAAAACAATTTAAAACAAAAACAACGGAGGTGGAACGAACTAGCCTGAAGGAAAGACATTAATAACTAGTTCACCTTGGCAAACCTTTAGACTGACTCGCTCGTATCAGCTGCACTCAATGCCCAAGGTTTGATTAGATCTCAGATTGAGATTGAAGATGGAGACTGATTATTTATCATAGAAATTACGAAAATAATTTTGAAATACAACTTTTAAGGGCTTTAAACATGCTAAATTTGTGCAATTAGCACTAGTCCTAAAAAATATCTAGTATTTATTTTATTTTAGCCTAATATATGCTCTTAAACCTAGGCAACACCATATAGAGGATAAATTTTAACCTATAATATCATTAAAATCCATTACTATTCGACACTACACAGTTTAGTAGTAACTGAATTCCACAATGTTTTAATCAATGTCAATATTATTTAAGCATTCTTGTTAGCAAAAGTTTTTTTTTAAATAACAGAAAATCACCTCAAAAATAGTTGTTTTTCCAAACTGAACTAAAGAAAATTCGTGGGATCATAATAAAAAAAAAAATAATAATGGTGCCTCATATAAATTAGCTAAACTATATACATTTAGTGTTTTGAGTAATATAGAAGTTTATATTTTTTATAATGAATATTAAAATGATTCCTTTTTGAGTTATAAATCTTGTATTTTGCTTGCTCGTACATTAAGAAAAAAAAATCATTAATCACTCTCGGAATAAATACTGCCTTTCTCACTCGGTTTTATAATAGATTAAAACCAGTAAACACTTACCCCGCCCATATGCCTCGTTCTGAGTACGTTACACCCAACAAATCAACATTTCATAAATCATAAGACGAAATTGAATAATGATAAAAAAAAAATTAGGATGAATAAACTATGTCTTAAAAGGTTCGGTATATGTTTTCAGAAAGAGTATAGATTTAAAAAATGATAAAAAAAAATATTAAATAAGTTGTTACTCAACAATTTTTGCTTTAATGGTGTCATTCACTGTTATTATTTAATCGGATCTAGATAAATTATATAGATATATTAGATAACCCGTGATTTGTATTTTAACTAGTCATGGATAATTTTGCAGTATTACAATTTTTTTTTCCTCTATTTACTATAAGTTCAAGTATTTAAATCTGCTTAAAAATTATGCTTAATAAGATTGTATTATTTCATCGTCACCTGTAATGAATCGGTGATGGGAATGGAGAAAGAAGAATGAGCAACCACTCCAGAATACTTCTCAAAATGATAAAATTAATTTAGAAATTTATGGGTGAATGTGCTGATTGGATGAAATTGAAACTTTTGTTTAAATATGAATTTTCTAAAAATAAATTTAAAATGGGATATTTTTTATATTTAATCAAGTATTTGAAATAATTAATTAGTAAATCAATTTAATATCCAAAACAGTCTCAACACTATTTATTTATTTGTCCAACGTTTCGGCCCTTCTAGCCATCTTCAGGGACATCTTCAACATAAAAATCCTTCTCACATTAATTATTTTCTACTTGCAGGCTATTTTGCCCAGGTCAATTTCTTTATTTAAGTTAAAACCTCTCTATTTAAATTTTAAAAACATTCATTTATAAACTACGAGTGGTAGGTTATAAAGGGTTTGTTATATGGTGTGGGTTTTATATTGTGGACAATCTTATAGAATAAATAAATGAATGTTTTTAAAATTTAAATAGAGAGGTGTTAACTTAAATAAAGAAATTGACCTGGGCAAAATAGCCTGCAAGTAGAAAATAATTAATGTGAGAAGGATTTTTATGTTGAAGATGTCCCTGAAGATGGCTAGAAGGGCCGAAACGTTGGACAAATAAATAAATAGTGTTGAGACTGTTTTGGATATTAAATTGATTTATTGATAAATATTACCTGGTCTCAAAAAATTTTGAAATAATATAATTATAATTAATTAGTTTAAATAAAAGTAGAAGCTCGCAAAGTAGAATTCTACTCAAGGATTGCAAGGGCTATTCCGTTGTTTTTGTTTTTTTTCGAATGCTAAAGTTTATTTTAAGACAAGTAATTTACAATTAATTAATAAAGTTTACAACCTAACTTATTGTGATGAGAAAATCTTTAAATATTGGGCCAACATTTTGATTTTTTGTAGAATATCTGTATTCATTATTCACTCATACTAGTCAAACAGGACTTTTCATTTCATTTCTAAAATTATTTTAAAAATTATGTATAAAATTCTATTTATTTATTTAACTTTTATATCATTCGGTGGAACATCAAATTCTACGCCAGAAGCAATTAAACATTTTTTTCAATCTAAAATCTATTTTAAATACCTAAAAGTAATCATAAACACCTACTTGACAAACGCTGTTAACTCCCTATTTTCTACAAAAAAACTCACAACAAACTATTATAATCAGACCTATTTCGGCTTATAAAATTAAGCATTGGAGCTCCACCTAACAAAATACTTTCAATCCAAAATCCTCCTTAAAATCCAGGACGCTCCTAATTATATCAAAAATAAACTCATCCATAGACCTCAATCCCATTGGTGCAGATTTCGCTCGAAATAAATATATCTCCTTTCATTCCCAAATCCTTACCTACCCAAGCCCAGTAGTTCTTAATCTCTCACTCTTAACAATCACTGATAATCTTCAGAGGCGTCTGAAAAGAAGATGGCTACAGGATCTTCTAATTTAAAACAATTAAAGAAGTACCACCATTGGGTGGTTCCTTCTCAATATTATCGTGTGTTCTTAAACATTTATCACATTTTCTTATTGTATTTTTTTAATAGTAGTAAATTTCAATAAATATTTCTATATTTATACCTAAAAGTATTTCATTCAAAGTTTACAATTGAAAATTCACTTCTTTCCCAAAAAAATTATCCTTATAAGTTTTGACATTTGGAAGATGAACTGTTTATTGAGCCAAAATCTTGAGATATTCAAGTTATGCTGACAGGTTGTTAAGTTGTGTGATTAACAGTGGAATCGTACATATTGCAAGGTGGTGGAGTTGGCAGAGGAATTCTCTGAATAGTTTTATCGTTGAGGAACAGGTGCCTAACTGGTATTAATTACCTTACGTCACTGTCCGCTTTCCAGCGATCACGGCAGGGGAACTCCGGGCCACGGGGAAAACCTCAAAGTGGACAGGCAACTGTGCCATTTCTAAGGACTTTCCTGGACCCGAAAGCGTAGTTGTATGGAAGCTGGTTATCGCATTTCAAATTAAAACATTTGATAGAATTTAATTTTTGGAATAAAGAAAATAATTTATTACTAAATAAGGAATTTGACGATTGAATCATATATAAAAAAAAGTACTATTATTCCTCTCTTTTTCTGTTTCTCCTATATAGTTAATAATTTTAAATTGGGTGGTTGCTGGTTGCGAATGTACCACGATAAAGTTCATTGAGGGATTTGCCAGCCACCAAGAATTGCACTAAGAACTCTTGCCCCTGTTATGTAAGAGTTGAGCACGGCAAGGTCAACATTCATGCAATGCCCTTTTACCCGCTTACATAATATTTTGCATAAATATATTATTTTTCCTTTAAATTTAAAGTGATTCATCTTAGCAATTACCATACCAAAATAAACGCTACCCTCTGATTATACACTTATAATCATATAGTACGATTAAAATTAAATTAGAGCAAGCAAAAAATTACAAAACAATTAGGTAAGTCAATCTTTCAACAATATATGTATCCATCCATTTATAGTATTTTATTTATTTAAGTTGCATATGTATACAGATTGAGTCTCTCAAGAAACTGAAGGTATGACCCGAGGTACTATTTGTATTATTATGACCCGAGTATTGATGAAATTACAATAATCTTATTTCCAGACTACACTTTTATAAGTTCTGAGTGATTCTTGTTGTTTGATGAGTTTATTATCCATTGATAGTTATAAAATTTTTAAAACTCATAACTCGAAATTTAATTACAACTTTAAGTAAATAAAAATGTGGTTAGGACGTTTTGGAACTGTCGCAATTTCTTAATTCCATAGTAAACATTAACAAATAAATTTATTATTTATAAAAATTAAATTTTTTATATACAAAAATGATAACTTATTCTCCATTGGATTTTTTTTTTCGATCACCGAATGAATATGCATACTTCCCTGAATCTGTGATACCTCGCAAGTCCGAAAAAATTCAAAACACGATTTTTGTGCTGAGGAATTAAATCAATGCAATACTCTAGAGACATCTCGTCCCAAAGCATTTCTCAGGATATTTACATATTTTTTTCTTATAATAAAAAATCAGAAAAGTAGGTAGTAGGTACAAAAATCTTACATTGACTTTTTTCGGATTTACGAGGAGTTCTGATTTATACTTATTATTTATTCATTAGTAAATGATATAATTAAAGTTAGCTGGGAGGAAAATTAGCACTAAAAACAATTTCAGTATATTTGATTGTTCAGAAGATTTGCAACGTTCGGGTTATGATTTCGAAAATTTCATCATTGCTGCAGCATAAAATTATTAAGTCAAGGATTTTGGTGATTTTTTTTTAAATATTAGTTTTAATAAAGGAGATGATTTCAGAAAACTGGAATTTTGTTTTCTTAGTATGGCAATAAAGTATCAATAACTATCACTTGTACGTCAATGCCTTTGAGTATTTGAAGAATTTTTTTGTCAAGTGTCTACTTCCTATTTTCCAGGAACATTATTTTTAATATTTTATAGTGAACAAAATATTTGAACTAATTAATAACATATGAATTGAAATTTAACAAATTTTCGTGATCAAATGTTTGAAAATATAAATTAATTATAACTTAGGGATCGTAAGTACTCATTAATTTTATTAATTTGTTCAAAAGATACTTCAATTATTACTGTGTGCTCTTAATCTTGTAGCACCTTCACAAGAGGTGCTCTACATCCCGTAGAGTTACATATCTTTTTAATGTTATATACAGTTAATGGAGAATATAAAACGGACAGTACAAAGATGTATTGGAGACGAAGAATATATACATTGCATTGCATTATGAATGTATGAACCAATAATTTTATTATACTTAATGAAGGGTACACAAAAAAAATATATATATATAATACGGTGTTATATTATTATGCTAAATGTATGTATGTATTAAATTTATTTTGTTTAAGTAAGGTACGAATAATATAAAAAAGAGATTACGATAAGTCTCTAAGTAAAAACTGACTTTTTCATATAATATACAATGGTTCATTTAAAAATAATTTTCAAGGGATATAACACTAAAGATGATTCTGAAAAGTCATAAATCTCAAGATCTTTATGTACAAATAATGAAACTGAAGAAAATTTTAAAAGTTCGTTATATTTCAGGGGGTTAGTAAGCTTAAAAAATACGATTTCCATGTATTTTACAGAAACGAAGTGAAAGTAATAAATAAATATTATGTTTTACATTTATTTATAGCGATTAAATGTAAATTATAAATCAATTCATGATGTAACCTCAGTAGAAAACCAAATCCTGGTTTTTTAAAATACTAATTGCTGGAAAACCTCAGAAACAAGTCGGCATAAAAGCCGGCTACAGAGTAACAACCTCAGCCTGAGGATGGTTATAGTTTGGCCAAAAAATGAATTAAACATAAATATTTAAAATGAAACAAGATATGAAGTAACTCTATATAAACTTTTGGTTGTGAGTTTTAAGAATTTTTAATTAGAATATCCAAAAAATGATAGTGTTAACTTAATAAACTATACTCTTATTTTCATTTATTGATATAATAAAATTTCAGGTTGTTTTTCGATATATTTAATGGTTTTTTTCATTTTTTTTTCGAGCCATGAGACTAGTTTTGGCATTTCAATTTTGAACTTTAATTAAATAGGTCTTATAAAAAAAACAGCAAGGCACACTATTATAATTTTATAAAACTATATCATTAACAAGTAAACGAATATTCTAGAATTTTATTTGAAGAGGAAGGAATGTACTGACGTGCTTGATCTTTACTCTGATAATGGGCTCCATATAAGGAAACGGTCGCAAAAAAAAAAAAATATTTTTGGGAAAAAATACATTTTAAAAGTTGGTTTTGAAATAACTGATTCTATTATATTCAACGTTAATATCATAAAAGTAAAATTTTAATTAAAAAAGTATTCAAGCGTGATTTGGTCCAAGTGTCTCAACGGTTCTCATCAACACGTCGAGACATCTAGCTCTGATGATCCCCTGCATGTGAGTAGAAATGTTGGCAATCAATAAATTTTTTTTTCTGCGATTGTTTTCCTGATCAGTATCTTATCCTTCATTATCTATACGATCAAATAATTCGATTTCATGGGAAAACTATTATTCTGAATTATTTATCTGAAGCAGAATACATTTCTGGCGAGGAATAATATTCATTCCTAATCAAGAAAAATGAGTATTTAAGGTACTTTGTGTTCTTAAGATTCTAAGTGGGTTAAATGAAGAAAATAGAAAAAAATAGAAGGAAACGGAGCCGGCACCACATACCGGTATATTTTGTTTGATACTAGATGTATATTTGAGTCGTATGTTGTTATTGTCTATTGCCAAATTGTAAATTTGTTAAAAAAATTTATGATAATAGTCAATTAATTATTTGAGTCATTTTATATATATTTAGATATCATCGAATTCAAATTTTATTACGACTGATTCCTTTTAACGAAAATTATTTCTTTAATATTGAGTTCTAAATTGAGTTCGACAAGTATCTAAATAAACGGATTTGACGATCAGAAATAAATTATAATATTATTATTTAGAAATTTAAACCGACAGATTCCTTTTAAGGAAAATTATTTGAGTGCTAAATTAACATGGATACAGTAAACATTACCAAAAAATTAAACTTATCATACAAACTTCAAAATTTTAAAGCCCTTTAACTTCTGAATTTTTTTCGTTTTGTCTGTAAATATTAGGTGGCTAATTAATTAATTAAGAATGGATTTTTTATTTGGCAAAAAAATAAAATTAAAATGAAACCAATAAATTTAGCTTTACTTTGTTATTATTATTTTTTTTGTAGTTAGATATTTATTTTATTTTGTTTTCCAATAAGTGAGTATCCGCTGGATGAAGAGTTACCTCCCTGCGAAGATGGCTAAGAGAGGATGATTGGATTTACCTGGAGAAGTAGATGTCCTGGGTGTCTTCGGCGTGCCGGGTTCCTCGTCCTCCTGCCAGGAGACTGTCCTCACCCTGTTGGCTATCGCTGTACCGTTCATGACTGAGCCACTTCACCTCTGGCACTCTCCCTTTATCGCCTGCCCTCCCCACCACGCCGACCCTTCAGTCGATACCTTCCGTCGTCCGATCATTTCAACTTTTTAACTTCTTCTCCTGATCACAGATTCTTTTTCCGATGAATCGATCATAATGAATTTCGAAAATGCCCCAATAGACACCTCAATTTCAAAATTTCCAAATTATCACTTCTAACGAACTAATTGTTGCTAATATTGTTTGATTCTTTGAAATTTTTAGATGGTAAAAAATTGTAAGAAAAATCAATACCTTAGCCACCTCAAGTGGTATAATGATAGCTGGAATTCTTCATTTATTAATCACCTTATAAAAATATATTATCTCAACTTTGCTTCACGCCGGTGTTACATAACAACGGTCCTCAGAAACGGCTTAGTAGTGATCTTAAATTTTTTGATATATTTATTCTATAATTCAGAAAAACATGATATGCATTTTCAATTGCTTGTAAATTCAACAAAAAAATATTTTTGTTGACAAAGTACTGAAGATATCAATGATTGTTAATTATTTATTGTTGATATCTGTATTATTGTAATGAATGGTTTTGGTTTTTTTATTTTTATTAAATTTCTATTGCTATTCTGGACCTAATCTATTTGTTTTTATAGATGTATAGACCAATATGTATTCTAAATAATTATATATTTCGAGTGTTTAGGAAAAATATTATCAAAAACTAGCAGAAAAAAAGTAATATATTATTCTTACTAAGATATCAGAATAATCCTAAAACCTTCTTAAGTTCTGTACTCGAACTAAGTATCAAATTAATAAAAATCGCCTAAGATTGGTTTTGAGTTATCCTATTCATGATTATATAAGAGACGATGTATATTTGAGTCGTATGTTGTTATTGTCTATTGCCAAATTGTAAATTTGTTAAAAAAATTTATGATAATAGTCAATTAATTATTTGAGTCA
>NW_027108682.1:121410-122098 GCF_000696795.3 Halyomorpha halys | reverse complement strand
TTCGGCGTGCCGGGTTCCTCGTCCTCCTGCCAGGAGACTGTCCTCACCCTGTTGGAGGACTTAAACTGCTTATATTTCCGCTATCGATGATTTTTTTTCTTAAGGAACAACATTACTCAACTGGCGTAAAAGGTTTCGTTTAGCTGAGTGTAGCATACCAGGTGATAGTGAACGACACGAAAGGACTCGGATAGATAGAGGAAAAGTTTACCTTCCGATTAATGGTTGGTTGATTGAAAAATATTCGTAGGTTTTATGATATCTTTGTTTCGCATCCTGATTTCTACTATTTAAAAAAATGCCTTCAACTTTCATTGCTAGATTTTAGTGCTCCTTTTCAAAAAATAAACGCAAGTGTAATCATAAAGTTCTTCCTGCAAGAACGCAGCTAATATTTTCTCGGATGTAACCTATACCAAATAATCCATGTCTATCCATTCCCTGGACACTGGATCTAGCCTCTATGTCCTCTATATTCCTTCCCACCGAACCAAAATATTTGAAAATTCCTTTTTAGCCTTCTCCACTGCTCTCTGGAATTCCCTCCCTTCTAATATCCAACAAGCTTCTTCTCTATCTTTATTTAAATCCTCATTTTGCAATACTTTCTTACACTCCAAATCGACTCTCCCCAATTGGAATATCATAATTTAAATTGAATTATGATCAGAAGTGAATAAATTTTTTT
>NW_027108682.1:102266-121201 GCF_000696795.3 Halyomorpha halys | reverse complement strand
TATTATATAGTTGTAAATATTTAAACATTTCTCAAGTTTTTTTTGGCATGTGCATAAGTGCTTACATGCCTGTTTGTACATATGTAGAAATATCTGTTTATTTATATTTGTCGGATTTTATGTTAATAGGAAGTACTTTGAATCAACTGATTATTTTATTTTCCTGTATTTGCTATTTGTACTTTTTTAATTTTTAATTTAGAATAGGAATTTATTTAATTTTCTTTTTTTCTTTTATATTCTTTTTCTATTCTTATCTATTCATTTATATTTGTATTGTATTTTTTTCCTGGTTAGATACACATTTTCTTTTAGTACCTTTTTGTTATTCCAAAGGGATTTCGTTCAAGAATTAATTTATTTTTTATTCTATTTTATTCAAAAGTTGTTCAAACTCTAGCTGTGATTAAGAAGTAAGTATCAGTTTTAATTATTAATCTCTTCCTTAGTCAAAATGGCCGACAATGTAACTGCGAATAATTTTGTATCATAAATTGGGGTTGCTACTCCACTAAACCCCGTCCCCTTTTCCGTCCTAAACCTCCCTATGTTATGTTTTATTGTTTAATTTTTTTTAATCTTCAACATTCTTTTAATAACATAGTAATTTCAAATCAATAAAAAAATGTATACATATATAATTCGTATTTATTTTAGTCAGAACTAATATTGAACATATAAATTAAATTTCATATTTTATTATTTTTTTCTAGAGAAGTAACATCAATATATATATATATATTCTCCATTTTACTGTTGGTTCATTTCTTCATGATTATAACAGTTTTGAAATGCACCAACTACTGATTCTCAAATGTTTACAATTAATTGAAGAAAGAAGAGCAAAGTCCCCCAACGTACCCTACTTTGACTAGCTGACTTTTCCTTAATTTATACTTTCAGGAAACCGAGTTGTGTATTTCCTAATTTTTAGCACCTGTTACTAGGACAAAAATACCATTCTTAAATAAAGGTAAAATTGGGTTTCTTTGCACCATACGCCACATGTTGAACTTTATTCGGTATTAAATTAAAGAAATATATACGTTATATACCATAAAAATATTAGATTGGGTTATGTTACGAGCACTAATTTGGAAATAATTTACTTGGAACGGAGTTACCTTGAGGACCTCAGAAAATAGCAATATTACACAAGCCAAATATGATTGGTTTTTGCAGGAAAAGCACAGCAACTGAATGCTTTTGTGACGTAAATGAAGTTGATATGATGAAATTGATAAAATACTTGCATAATTTCTTAATTCATGTTCTATAAAAAACATATATTTTTCTGGTGTAACCCAAGCGATGTTTTGAGACTTAAATTATTTCCTTTTTATTTAAGAAAATTAAGATTTCAGTAAAGTTTTAAAAACGTTTCACTGAAATGAATGGTCATGTTTTTTTTAAATTTCTATTCTTTTTTTTTTTTTTTTTTCCGCACCCCCCTGATGAAATAAGTAATTGAATACATACATATAGGTAGGTAAATCTATACCTTGTAGTTTTTAATTCCTTCGATTTGATTGTGGGATTGTAAGGGTCCAGGTGGTATTGTGGTTGCTTATGGCAGTTGAATTATTGGAACGGGGTATTTCTATTCTTGACCAAACATATCTGTTTTAATTTATAAATGAATGACCTAAGTAATTATTTATATCGACTCTTTAGGAAAAATGTTATGAAAAACTAGCATAAAAAAAAATTATTATTTCATAAGAATCATCCAAAAACCTCTGAATGTTCTGTACTCCATATTAATATCAGATTCATAAAAATCGCTTAAGATTTGTTTTGAGTAATTCTATTCATGATTATATAACAGATTGTGCTTGAACTACTTATATTTCCAGAGCTTTGGTAATCCAAACTATGTTTTAAGCCAAATTTCAATTATTTTATTTTTAATTAAGAAAAGTAAGATTTAACTAATGTTTAAAAAAAGGTTTCACCTTTTTTTATCCAAATTCAATTTCTATTTTAGACCTAATCTATTTTTGTTGTTTATTATAGATGAGTATGCTGAGCTATAATTATTTAAATGATATACAGTGATATTTGTACTCAATGTACAAATAAATACTATACAACAGAAAGTTCACAATGTTGTAACTGCACAAAACGAATTTTAATAAACTTAGAAACTTAAAAAATTTTAAAAAATGTATTGTCGACACTCATTAATCTGAATTACAAGGACCTCAGGAAAAGGTTCCATTTACAGACGTTTTCGGATAAAACAGGGTCTGATTTAAGGAAGTTAAAAAAAATCATATTATATATACATAGTTGACCGTATAACTTTAAATATAAGAAGATGGTCAGGGTTGCGGTCAAAATACGGTTTTGACCGCAACCCTGACCATCTTCTTATATTACAAAAATTCATATTCTCAATTAAACAGTTTTATTAAAGATACTAATCATCACTTTCTTTAAAATCTTCGATTACCAAATTAGTAATAAAGGTTTTTTTTTTTACTTATAAGGAATGGTCCTCCGAATGGAATATTGTACATTGTGAAAGCCAAGTAATTAAATATGCTGCAAGTTGAGGAAAGTCGTTTGGTCTAATCCTCTTCCTCGAAATAATAGATTTAACCTTCAGGACTGGGCAATGTTGTTTTAAAATTGATGCAGCGTCTTCTTTTTTTTTCTGCCTTTTCTCAATTGCAACAAAAAATTTTCATTTATTGAAGAGGTAATCTTTTTGACTTTAGTGGTGTTGAAATTAAAAAAAAAAAGGATATAGAATTCGGAAACAATGAGTCAATTTACATCATTAAAAATATAAAAGTATATTATCAATTATAAATCAGATATAGAAAATGTTGGTCAACATTTCGTAAACAATTTCAATAAGATTAAAAATATAGTGCAGCATGCAGCTAAAAACCAACACATTTTTGATTTTGATAACACCATGATTATACATAAAGAAAACAATACGTTCAAAAGAAACATACTTGAGTCAATTTATGTATCAGATAACATCAATTATACAGTAAATTTTAAAACAGATACAAGGAATTTGATTTTAAATTAAATATTAAATATTTGATTTTAAGTTAAATAAATTTATGAAAAATATGGGAAAAAGTTTTTTTACTATTTACAATTAATTTTAATATGAATTCAATAATTGGAATAAATAAAAATTGAGACCAAAATACAATTTAAATAAAAATAATAAAAAGCCTGACCTGACTGTGTGGAAGGTTATCTAATAGTGGATAGTGTAGTTTTAATCTAAAATTAAATTTTTTAAAATTAATGAAGTTCTAAAAAAAATAGGTAACTAACTAGACATAAGCTTAGGTAAACGGATCAATAATTAATTCGATTTTCTATTTATTGACTTTTTCATAGGGGAATTTTGACTTGAATTTGATGACCTGGGAAAAATAGCCTGTAAAACATTATTTTTTCAAATTTTGATGTGATGTGTGAATTTATATTTAAGGTATGGTATATTATTATTAATAATGTTGATTTAAAATTGTTACAAATGAATACATAATAAGCTGTTAAATGTTTAGATTGGCTTTGAGGATGCCCGAATTTGTCGAAACGTTGGACTACTGGTATAATAAAGAATGTTGAGACTTATTAAGTATACTAATTGATTTATTTAATAGATAAATACCAGTCTCAAGAATTTGAATAAATTATATAAACTAAAAATATAATTTAAACTAAAGAGAAGCCAACAATGAGTTTTTACATAAATTAGGATAAATCACAATCAGATAAATTTATTTGGGTACAGTCCAATAAAAATAATGATATATTGGGGTATACAATAGTTTATAAAGTAAGCAATAATTATTCATTAAAATTGCATTCAGTAACTACATACAGAAACTTCGTCGGGGGTAGGGTTTGTTTTATCACCATATAATTTTAAAAACCACAAAATTTGGGAAAGTATATATTTGATTAACTATTTCAACAGTGAAAATTATGGTAAAATACTACTCTAAGAGGTTTTTATCCTCAAAATTGCTTAAATGCTATTTAAATTGGCAAGTTTAAAAAAAAAAGATAAGAAAAACAGCAAATTTCAGAAATTACTTCCTGAATCTCCGGTAAATTGGGAAATCTGGTTAAGACTGTTGGGAAATTTAAAATCTCAGGAAGGAGATGATGTTACGACTTAAGTTTCAATAAGTTGTTTGAACCTTAATTTCGTTGTCTTCCTTATTCCTTATTTTCTGTATATTTCTATTCGCTGTCAATAGCCATTTTCAAGTTTTTAAACTTTTAGTTCCCTTTTTTCTTGATGGCGCACTCTTTTTTTTTTTTTATTCCTATACTCGGGTTAGAATCTTCTTTCTTGTCGTTGTTTGTTATTTTTTCATTATATCTTAATCCTTTTTAGAGTATGCTCAACCCTTATTTATTTTCCGTATATACGATATTAACTTATGATCATTGAATTATAAAAAATCTTATCCTTCCTAAGGGAGTGGATACATAATAAGCCTAATATATAATAAGGAATAAGCCTAGGAAGTGGGGACACTCTATACCAGACAACCCCTTTTTTTCTCATTCATTCGCTATTTTTCTATCCCAAAGGTGATTACCCCTATGTTTATTGTTTATTTTTATCAATTTTCTTAATATCTCCTTTTTACAGATTACTATACCTCAGCTATATCATACCTATTGTATTCGATACTTCACCTTTCTGCTATACCTTTTAAACCTACCTCTTTACCCATATATATTACTATTTTTAATGAGTTGTCTTCTACAAGTTATTAGTCTAGATCCGTATTTAGAACTTTTATCACACTTTATATTTATTAGTAACTTGTTCCCAGTCCACCTTCATGTATACTTCCTTATATTGTTATTGTTAATTCTTTTTTATATAATTTATATACATAACAATTGTTTTGAAATGTTTTGTTAATTCTAAAGTGTTTGTATCTTGTTCTCTCATTTAGCCCTGACGAAACCCAGCCTAGTGTGGCCAAACGATAGTTAACAATAAATAGTTTTCTTTTATTATTTTGACACCTTCATTAACCGCTACTCAAACTATCTACAATCTACTTCGCACTGCCAACTATCTTCTTCCAATTAAATAAATCTATCACACTATTTATATATAATAAAATATGAACCAAGATATATATTTATCCATGCTTATATTGTTTTCTATTATTCATGAGTTTATGGAGATTTGATAGTCAAGGAGATGGATATATAGTTGGTGTTTCAGTGAAGTTAAGAAGGAAGCTTTACGGAAGGATGTGGATAAGGAGTTCCAAAATGAGGTAGCTTAAACAGCAAAGGATTTTTCAAAGGAGGCTGTTGTATGGGTAGAGATATAAAAATCGGTTGGTTGGAATTTTGTGTTTAACAGGTGAATGGACAAACGTAGGGTGAAGAGGTCATTGATATAGGAAGGTTTTAGTTATTAGGGATTGAAATATTGAAATGTTCCAAGGAGGTATTGTCTCCGGATACTAGGATAGACCCAACTTTGCTCGGAATAGTAGTGAGAGATATCATGAGTCGCCTGGGAATACCGAAGATGAATCTTATAAAGCATTAGTATTTTTATTCTCATTTCCTGTTCAATGGCCAGTCTGCCATACACTAGGCGTCCGTAGTCGAAATGTGGGAGAATAAGGAAGGATATTAGAAGGTCATGGGTACTTCGAGGAAACGAATCACGGGATCTTAAGAGCTGTTTAAGGATTGAGATGTTTTTTTCGAGTTATTTGAAAAATGACGCTATTTCATACTATTATTTATAAAATATCATGTAAATCAATTCTGGATCCGTTTTATTTTTGGATTATGAATATCTTCCGACAATTTCATCGAAAAAAAAAATTTAAAGTTAACATATAATGACAAGATAGAGATAAAAAATTGTTCTAATATATTTTAAACAAATTAAATTAAAATAAATAACTAAAAAATAATGTTTTTCGGAGTATTAGTCAATCGCTGTACTAATTGACAATAGGTAAATTCATCTTTGTCTATTCCGATGAGTAATGTATTTATGATTTGACTTCTATACTTTTTATAGCAAAATTATTTTTTAATTTTATAGATCTAGGTGTGAATCCTGGAACATTCCGATTTTTGGTAACGGAAGATAATAAAAAATAGTATAAATTGATCAAATTATAAATAAAGATGGAGGGGCTTCAAACAAAATTTAAGCATAAAATAAAACTTGGATTAATAGGGAATAATTTAATTATTTTTTATATCTCGTATGCACATATCTATGCTATCCTTACCAGCATGGATATGTGGTTCAGGAATAGATACGTATGGAAAAAAACAGTAGAGAATTGCAATCCTCATAGTTGTGTCCTTCCTATGCCGTAGAACTAGCTTGGATTTTATTCCCATCTTTAGGCTTCCTGTTGGACACGTTTTTTCTTATTGTTTACCCTATATCTTATTTGTGTCGAATATTCCAAATCTATAAAAAGGAGTTGTTTTTTTTCATTCAAGCTGATGAAATTGATTTGGAACCCGTTTGTAAATATTAAATTTTATTTAAATGCCTTTCTGAAAAGATTGGAAAACAAGTTTTTGTAGCATTAATTTTTATTTTTTATTCAAGTTACAACTTTTATTTAACCGAAAAATCACATTATCTTATTTCTTTCGAATTTTCAAGACTGATGAAATGTGCAACTCAACAAAATACGTTTGTAGGAAAGTTTTGTTGTTTTAAATCAAAAATTAGATGATTCGTATATGTTTGTATTTTCCATTTATGTGAGCAAATATAGAGAATATACAAACTAATAATTGTGTAATTTAATTATTAAAAAGTTTATCAGTTTCTGGAGGCGAAAAAAATCGTTTTATCGAATTCATGTCCATAATCTGGTAAAAATGTGACGATTTTACATTGTATGTAAGATAAAAATAAATTTCTTTTTCATAATAATAATTTTTTTAGTGTAATTATGTATTTCATATTCTATAAATAATGTATGTACTAAAATAAATTCCTCATTTAATTTTTTTTTCTATTTTTAAAGTATACAAAAAAAAAGCGAAAGTTTAATTTAATGGAAGATTATTGATTGACCGTGTGTGAAGATGAAAGGAATATGGTCCGGGTGCGGTCAAGAAAAACTCAAATAGTAGAAATATACTAATTTAATGAGCCTAGAAGTAGAAATTAGTATATTTCTACTATTTGAGTTTTTCTTGACCGCACCCGGGCCATATTCCTTTCGTTTAATTTAATATTTTTTTTTTGGATTACAACCGATCATGGATTTTTTTAAAAAGTAGAATTGAGTAAAAAATCATCGTTTACACATTTTTAGGAAAAAATATCTATTCAGCTCCGTCCTGCAAAATTTTCATTCTCATTTGAAAATATTATTTATACTCTCATCTAAGCTATCTGATAGTTTTTGAGCTGCTCCTAACTGCCATTGTTGTTTATATTTCAATGTCAAGTCAATGCACTAAAGAGTGTACTCATTTCTGTGAAACCATGCAAGTTTGGAAATTATTTTCGAGAAACTACCATTTTTTATTTACAAGTTAATATTAATGGTGCAAAACGGATTACTTTGGTTTAAGTACTTCCTCAAGTATTTAAAATTACTAATCAAAATTATAGTTTTAATTTGTAGGAATTGGAAAGTATGTAATAAGTAAAAAGTAAATTAAAAGTATAAAGTATAAATAAAAAGTAATATTAATTGCAATTACTTTTTGCCCAACTCTGGCTTATAGGGTTGAGTGAAGAGGAACATTAGATTAGGACTTAGTAATGAGAGATTTTTTACCAAACCAAGTTGTTTATTACATACTCCTGGTAACTGCACATATGTAGATTAATATATAATTCAACTATGCTAAAACCATATACAGAATTAATTTCCGATAAGAAGTAAAAATCTTTGTTCTCTACTATATAAAAAAGTTTTTAGTGATCACCGTGTAATATATTATATTATATATGATATCGTAATTAACTTTTTGTTGATAATGATCGTTGTATAATTTGGAAAATAGTGGTTGGTCCGCGACGGTTGATAAATATATTTATTTTTTAAAATACTTAAGACGAATTTTAGAAAAATGTAACTAACATGCATTAATTGTTCACTAATCTTGCAGATAAATGTGTACATCAAGGAGATCATGTTCAGTATTTATGATTGATTCACGATTAAGTAAATATAATAGTTCAGTATTTAATTTATTTTACCAATTCGACTATTTCCCACCACTGTGCAGCATTCATTATTTCTCTGCGCATAGGACCCATAATAACCAATGAAATAAAAACGGTTTTATGTACATTAATACTGGTATGTTTGAGATCCACAGAATAAATTTCGGTAATCCCACTCTGGTAAGAGCAATTTGGTATTCTGTAGGTTATAAGTGGGTTTAACCCAATGGACTGAAATAATACAAAATATGTTTTGAAAGCGTTCATTCAGGGAATTCCAAAGGCTATCTCTTATTTTGAGCGTGTAAATTTACGAAAATTTTTTTTGTTTTTTTCTCGCATCCTCCATTAAAATCAATTTAAATTTTTAGATTGTTTAATTTAAAGTTCTTTATTTAAATTTAAATTTAGTACTTCATACATATATAATACATGAAATTTATTATATATAGTTTATTGAGTCTTCCCCCTTGTGGCATTATAAGGTGTTGATATCAGTCCAGCTTAGATGTTATAGTCTAGCTATAGCCTTAGCTATAGAAAGCAATTTACGAAAATATGCAATATACTACCTATATGATAGGTGCTAAGTACATACAATTTTTTGAGAAAATGCTAATTCTTTGTTAAAAGTTAAGATCTTAACTTTTAACAAAGAATTAGCATTTTCTCAAAAAATTGTATGTACTTAGCACCTATCATATAGGTAGTATATTGCATATTTTCGTAAATTGCTTTCTATAGCTAAGGCTATAGTTAGCTATAGAAAGCAATTTACGAAAATATGCAATATACTACCTATATGATAGGTGCTAAGTACATACAATTTTTTGAGAAAATGCTAATTCTTTGTTAAAAGTTAAGATCTTATATATTTTCAGCCTCATTTAATATACTTGATATCTGTTATTCACTCATATTGAGCAAAAAACTATTTCTGAGACAGAAACTATTTTTCTAAAAATTTTATTTTATTTATCGAATTTCGGGTATTTAAATTTAAACTAAATAGAATACCTTTATACAACATAATTATTTTATTTAATGGAAATATGAATGATTATGATTATGATATAACATTTGGCGTGTAAATACTAGAAGTTATTAATTAATGAATCCATGCGTAGACATAAATTCACAGTAATGAAGCCTATGTGATATAGTTATTTTTACTTAATCTAGTATGCTTTCCCAGTTTTTATCTAAAAAATTTCCTACTAAAAAAAAAAACGGACCCTTTTTTGAAGCTGAATTGTTGGGTTCATAAGTTAAGTCTAATAAGGCTATTCCTTTATTTTCTTTCCGTTATTTCCTTTGTTTTTTTGTTGCGGAAAAAACAGTATTATAAAGCATTGAAATATATGTATACATTTTATAAAGTTTTCATATAAAAAAATATTACAAAGTAAGATCATTCAAAGTATAATGTTTTGTTCTCTTCATGTCACTGTTTATTATTTTATTTTGATTTTTTTTTTTAAGTCGTGAAAAATATTTTATGTTCCAATTCATGAAGTTACGGAAAATATATTTGATTTGTTGGTATTTTTTTATACTGTCCAAATTTACCTTGACAAGGTTTAATTATGTAGAAATTAACGATACCTTCCAGGTAATTTACAACGATTAAAAACCCTTTTTCAAGGTTATTAAAAATATTTTAATTTATATGAATTCCAAATATTTGGATTAATCTTAGATATTACGAAATTTAGATGTCGTAGTCCGGGTTTAGGTGACTGAATCCAACTCAGCACATTTCAGTTTAGCCAAGAGACTTTTTCTCATTGGATCTACATGGTTAGTACCACGTTCGTGAACAATTGTATACATTCGATTATCTTAAGCGCGAGTTACGAAATGATGAGTAACAATTTACAATTAGGAAAGGGAAATGTGTTGTCATTTCACTTATCTGATTTTTAGTGAAAGATATCAAACAAAATAGGGTATCTGTCTAACGTTCAATTGGCACTCGAAGGTACTTAGTCTTTACTAAAGAAGTTATTAAAAACTGTCAACTATGTAGTTTGGTTATCTGTTTTTTCATATACAGAAATATAATTTATTTCTAATATATTACCTTTTGAACAAGGAAATACAGAACACCACTGCTAAATACATATGTATTTATTTTTTATGGATATACCCCCGTACAGAGTTAGACAGTACAGGGAGTAGTTTCATATAACACTGTTGTTGTTCTATAAAAATGATAAATTGAAAATTATATATATATATATTTAATTTATTAACAATAAAAAATATTACTAAGCTGGGCTATTTACGTATCTTTCAGTAAAAAACAAAACAAAATAAAAATGTATCTGCATATTTGAGGTGTAGTGTCCTAAAAAAATGGTAATTGACAACATGAAAACTTGTGGGAAATTGATTATTAATTTTGGTGGATAATATATGGTTCTTAACTCCAACAAAAATCACAAAATTATACTATCCAATTATTTTGTGTAAATCGAAAAATGAAACTTTTATTAAGTGCTACTCACAACATTTTTTTATTGGATATAAGAACAAATAATTGTAGAGGTGTTCTTGCAGATACCATTTTGTATATTTTAAGCGCTCGGTTATAAAACATGGTATCTGACATTTAGTGTGATTTGAAGTTTTTGCTATCGAGTAAACGTGTTCAAATGTGACACTAGCTTCACTGTAATGTCAACTATCACACATGACGCAGTGCGCCAAAGCTGTCATGACAGTAGATACTATCATGACAAACAACGTGGATAGTATATGGACGTGGATAGTATCCTCAATAGCTTGGGACTAAGCCAAGATATCTCAAAAACCATTGGAGACGATGATAAGGCAATAGAATTGGTGTTCCAGTTTTTAAAATCACAAAATTTACTGACAAAAATATAACTTGATCGGAAGAAAAAAAAAAAAATAATAAAAAAATAAAAAAAATAAAATTTAACAAATATTAGCAAAATTAAATAAAATATAAATGGCGTTGATGACCAATGAAGTTTGGCGCCACTAAACAAACAAACAAACAAACTTAACGTGGTAACTGCAGCGGATACCATGTTCACCTTAGAACACAAGGGTATTCTACGGGATATAATGAAACATTTGTAATTTTATTCCAAATTATAAATTGGGTATATGTTTTACCTCACCTCAAGAGTCCACATACTTCAACTATGAGCAGTCCAGTTATCACATACTTGAACCAAAGTTAAAAAAAAAAGTTACAAATCTACTTTTTGTAACTGGACGAAGAGATTGTAATACATGCCATCTATTGCACATAGCATGTTTTTCTTCTAACAGGTCAACAATAGAGATTTTCTTCTCTTCTCTTTTTTTTGGGATTAACTTGGATGCAATTTGCTTGCACTCATACTGGAAACCACAGTCGGGGTCTTGGACATTGATATCATAAAAAGAACGCTTGGCATAACTGTTACTGACATATTGAATTGAATTTTTTTGTCATTAAAAAACAGACTGCGTCGGGCGGCCATCTTTGGCAGTTACCGTGTTTTACCTCCAACCTGTTATCGCTTGTCATAACTTAATTCCAATATTATTGTTTGAAATAAATAAATTTCCAACACATTCTTTTAAAAAAAACTATGAAATCAGTTTTAAGGAATCAGATATTACCAAAAACTTCAATTCCCAAAAATGACAGATACCATATTTTACGACTGAATGCCTCATTTAATAAAAAAGAAATACTACAAATCCAATTGAGAATAAGTATCCAGATCTAAGATATAGATTTTGGGTTACATAAATAAATAACAGTTTACGATCAATTGTGAGTGTATTGGCAAAGCCCCAAATAAATAATTTGGGCAAGTATTGTTTAGTTCTGGTATGTATCCAGATACATACCAGAACTAAACAATACAGGACCAGCCTGTTCTCTTAATGCGCCGAACAATTTATTAAATATTTATAACAATCCTCCAATGTGATGGAAAAAAAGGCTGTGCTGTACCAGGTTTCTTTTGGTCTTAAATATATTGGTGTGAACGGTCACGAGGAGTGATTGTGTACTTACCGGAAAGTCTCAATTACCGAGTCATTCTCAAGTAAGCTATGGGATAGCTAATCTCCAGATAGCCCTGGGGTATGTCCGCTTTAATGAGTACCTTACCGTACCACGGATTATAGGTCGATTCCCGTAATAACCAGAGTTTTTTAATCTTGAAGGATTATCAACAGGTACCAAAGTCATTTTAACCAGAGTAACTGTAGAAGTCAAGTATTCATGCATACCTGAGAATTCACCTCGATCGCCGCCTTACCTCGAACCACCATATCAATATCAAACTAATTCAAACCAACGCAAGGTAAGCAATGCTATATCCTATCCTGAGTAGAAAATCCAATTTAAAATCAGAAACAGCTATTCTTATTTTTAAAAAAATTCTCAGGTCACTGCTGATGTATGGCTGTGAAGTCTGGGGAGCGGCAACCTTTACGAAAAGGAAAAAAAAATACAATATTTTCAAAATAAAGTCTTAAGAATTGCAGTGGATGCTCCTTGGTTTGTAAAAAACTGCCAATTGCTTAGGGAACAACAAATAGAGACAATAGAGGATTGCATCAAAATAAGGTTCATAAAGTTCCAGTCTCAGTTACCTACAGTTAAAGGAACAGTGACCTACAACTTGGGAAACCCAACCACAACCCGAAGACTAAAGCCCAGGCTGCTGCAGGACATCCTGTTATAAATTCTATATTTATCAGTTCTGTTATCGTCACTCTAAAATTTTATTTTACCTTAATTTCTTTTTTTTTTCTCTTCATCTTTTTCTTAAATTCACTATCTTTTTTTTTTCATTAGAAGTCAATTATTTATTTTGTTAAATCCATAAATGTCATTGTCTTTTTTTACTAACTATACTTTTACCTTTTATTAATAATTATTACTTTAATCTATTTATTTTATCTTAATTTTTTTTATAACATTGTATATAGTTAGGGATGTCTTTTGTATGAGACTATACCCCATAATCAATTGTTAAAAAAAAGAAATATACCTCTTACATTAACATTTCAAGGCCCACTAGGACGATCTGGTATCAAATAAATAAATATTTAAAAAAAGAGCCAGAGAAGAATTGCTAAAGATCCAGTTTTAACAAAATCCATCAAACTTGACAAGACTGAAGAAAAAAAAAAATTGAAGCATTACAAGACTCTCGTTTGCCCTGTCCTTGCGGTTGCGAAGCCTGAAAATTTAGAAGAAGCAAAAAATGCAAACTTCAGGTCAAAATGTAAGACTTCAGGAGAAATATATGTCGATTTGTGCGGTAATAGCGTTGACATAACATTTAATATAACTACATAAAAGTGGGATTAAATTTCATGTCTGATTCAATTCAACGCATTGGCCACTTGGCCACCGGGTATGGAATGTAAGAGCACCTCTGATGACTATACAATGCAAGAGTTTATTATTTTTTTGGGAAATACTACAAAAATAAAATAAATCCTGCATAAATAGTTCTGGGATTATCATTCCAAAAATTTTAATACTTTTGTAATAAATAAATATTAAATTAGAATTATTATATTAAAATGTATGTATTCATACTAATGTCATAACTTCTCAAATTTAGCACTTTCTACTCAAATTTTTCAGATTTTGATACTATTATACCAAAAATAACAAATTTAAATTCAACACCATAGAATGGTGAATAGAATAGTAATGGTCAGTTGAAAAATTTTTGATTACTCAAATGAAAACTAAGTTTTATTACTAGTCAACATTGATGAGTCTGACGAGTGTAGTAAGGGAGAATAAAAGATGGTTGCTGTTTCAAAACGTTAAAAAACATTTTTATTTGGAGCTGTATATCTTCAAAAGTACTAACAACTCATTTGAAGTAGCGTAAATTTGCTAAAGTATTTTAATTAGTAGAATTATTTACGTTTAATAGTTTTCGAGTTATACCTTTTTAAAAAGCACCATTTCATAAAAATGTACTAAAAGATTAGTAGTTACTGAATTTATCTTGAAATATCTAAATATCTATATCTCAAAAACTATTCTTTACATAAATGTCTATTAACACTCTAGTTATATCTAGTTTAATGTACTATTTAGTACTTCCTTACGTTTATCCTTGTAGAAGTAGTAGTTATGATATTTGCTAAAATAAATAGATTTATAATTGTTTAGTCAACAGGTTTGATTTATGGACAAATATATCTTAGGAACCATTCGACGTACAGATGTCTGTCAGCACTCAAATTAAAGCTAGAATCCTAGCTTTAGAAAACCACTGGAGTACCTCAGAGACCTGTGCTATCTCTAGTAGTTTTCTCAGTATACAAAGTTGAACCATTGGAGCCAAGTATAACAGGACTTATGTCGGTAATTTAGCCATCTCTATGAGTGTATAGACAGCTCCACGGCAGGCGGAGAGGTTTCTAAGGCATTTTCTATGAAATTAGAAGGGCTGAATATTAAATTCAATTCCAAAAACACCAACTGTATTACTTTCTCCTGCCTAAAGAACAAGCACCCTCTCCCTAAAGTAAAGGGTATCAGTGTGCGAGAACTGACCAGCAGGCAATGCTATGTACCTGGATGTCACCCTTGACAGACACCTGATACTAGCTTGCCACTGCTATACGAAAATCAAGCTGGTAGATCAAGTATTGCTGGCTTAATCACCATCAGTGTAAAGCATACTTCACTTCAGTGAACGAAAACAGACCACATACATACAATACTTGAACTGCCGACAGTGAATGAATTCTTCTCACTGAGGCATATCAAATACTGCTATTCCAGACATTAACACCAACAGGACGCCCATAAAGGTGGCAAACACACATAAACAGTGTCAGACTCAATTGAGGACAACTAACTTCCTGCTGAAATCACGAAACCTGTTGAGCCCCCTCATCAGACAATAAACATAATCTATATGATAATAGTGGTATCAAATAACTAGATACCACTAAATATCCAATACATCTTTCCTCACCTCTTAAAATGCATTTCAAATGCAATAAAAGAGATATTGATTCCTCCCATTTCTCATTACCCCCGGATATCAACAATGGGCTTAAAAAATAAAAAAAGAATTTAGTAGTCAAGAAGTTTATTATTTTCTTTTGTTATTTTGAATCAAAGTAAAACAAGAGTAACAGTATGGGATTTATGATGAAATGCTATAACAGATTAAAAACCCGTTCAAACTCCACTAATGTTATTGTGAAATGATGAAATATCCTTATTAATTACCTACAGGCATATTGATTCGATCGCTTATTTACAGACTTTTAGGTCCTTAGGTTGTATTTGGTGTGTTATTTGAGTCCATTTAGCAGCAATTAAATCCTTACTAATGTTCTAGTAGATAAGAGTTTACCGAAATACTTCAAGGGAGCTACAGATCTTGGTTTTAAATTTTTTCGGCAAATTCTAAACTAATTTCGACAAAATATTTTCAGGGACACAAGAGGAAGATTAGTATCCTTGAGAGCGAGAAAATATAAAACTGTTTTTGTACATGACGCAGGACAAAGACTAAGACATCAGTTTATTTTAGCTGTCTCGCATTTTTGGAGCAAGAAAAAAGTATAAAAGATTTTTCAGAAACAGCTATTGTTATTTTCATTATAAAATGTTTTTGAAATAAATTGTATACCAGAATCAATTAATAACAATCAAAACACTATAATATTAAGTTGGGAATGTACGAATTCGTACCTTATCAATGTGAAGGATAAAGTATACATATGGGTAGCAACTAAAAAAATCAGAACCAGATTAATTCAACATGAAAATAACTGCAAAATACTAAAAATACAGAAGTAACAGCACTAGCATATCACAGCAACATATATATTTTATTTTTTCGTTTTTCTGGTGTAGTAGAGAGGAATTAATGAGATAAATTAGGGGAAATAGTCGAGGGTGATGGTGAAAATAAAAAAGGTAATTCGAGATTATTATAAATGAAATAAATAAATAGTAAAAGTATTTTACCAGTATAATTAGGTCTACAATGACCGAAGAAAGTATTTGCACACCACGTTTTCTTTATTAAATTATGAATTTTTAAAAAAAACTTATTACTTCAAAAATAAAAAGTATATTTATAACTTAATAACTACGAATAAATCAACAAAAACAATTAAAATAAAAAATAATTCATACTTATTTCATAAAAAAAAAAATCAAACTTACAAAAAATACAGAAAAAAAAGTACTTGCACACCTAGCGTTGCATAATTATTTTTTTAAATTTAATATTTTGTATTAAGTCCGTTGGCATATATTACCGCTTGTAAACGTCTCTGCATTGAGTGGACGAGGTTTGTAATTAAATCCGTGTTAATTTGTTCCCCTTATTGTTGTAAAAGATCCTTGAGGGGGTGTCTTTTTTGACATGGTTATTTGTTGTTTTCGAACATTTTAATCTAAAATATACCACAAATTTTTAATTATGTTTAAGTCAGGAGGCTGTGGAGGGATATGAAGTTGTTAATGTTAAATATTAACCACTCTTTAGTTTTGTTTGCTGTATGTTTCGGATCTTTATCATAAAAACATACCGA
Organism: Halyomorpha halys; assembly: GCF_000696795.3. NCBI lineage: Eukaryota > Metazoa > Arthropoda > Insecta > Hemiptera > Pentatomidae > Halyomorpha > Halyomorpha halys. The sequence continues at coordinate 104,439 of NW_027108682.1, read as the reverse complement.
TCCTGAATAGGATTTTGGCTGCAGGTGTGTTAGCAGGTCATGGCGCACAATCTTGGCATATCTCTCTGCATTTAAAATCCCTTCAATAGGCACGATATTTCTTACACCATTATAAGCCACGCACCCCCAAAACATTTCACTCCCACCTCCATGTTTTAGAGTAACTGAGATGTTTTGCTTCTTGAATTCTTCACTTTTCCTACGTCATGTCATCTTTCTTCCGTCAGATCCAAACAAATTAAATTTGCTCTCATCCAAGAATAATACATTTTCCCTAAAACTGATGGGATTGTTGATGTAATCACAAGCAAATAAGAGCCTTTTTTGCGATTGGTTTCACTGATATAAGGTTTCTCTCTTCAATTTAAAACATTTCTAATTGTTGCTCGCACAGACCCCAGGAGTCTATTCAATCATATTAGCTAGTTCACCAGCACTAACTCCTGGATTCTTATCGCCGCAATTTTTATTTTCATCCTCTTATTTACTTTCTTTGGACAGCCTTTGCGCTTGTTATTTGCAATTGGGCCTCTTAATTAAGTGACTGTAGAAAAATTAATATCTAACAAATCCGCTATTTCGCAAACGATATTCTTTGATTTCGAAATAATATAACTTTTTTCGCGAGTAGCACTTCACTTGCTTTAGGCATTGGGATCGGTTAAATTAAAACGAACTTAATAGATTGAAATATTTTATAATACTGTCAGGATTATCTCAAGCATAGAAACAAGAGCAAGTAAACAAACAGTGTGTAAATTCTTTTTTCCTAGTGTTTATATTATGTTTAAATAAATTTTTATTACAATCAGTGTTTTTAATTGAATTCATACTGTTTTTTAACAAGTCTTAATTTTACTATTTTATTATTATTTAAATTCATTTTACAAAGAAAAGACAAGGTGTGCAAATACTTTCTTCGGTCACCGTATATAACTATTAATGAGGTAAAAATGAATATAACTACTTATAATTATAAAAAAATATATATTTTATAGAATGGAGAACTTACAGATTAACCGGAAGACAGGAGTAGAACCCCGAAGCATAGGTGAATATAAGAATATATGATAGTAGGAAAGTTTTTTCACAATAAGGATTTCTATAAAAAAATTTAAAAAGAATTATGTTACTGAGCTGACCTCTAGTTATTTTCTCTCATCATTTTGATACATGCAGGGTTGGTTGTGTTGAACCAAATGAATATCAATCAACAAAGTTGAAGTTGTTTTTCCATTTTATTCTTCGGGGCAAAGTATGGATTAAGTATTTAGAGTAACACTATTTTGAAATCACTAAGGTTTAAGCTAAGGTCTGCCTGCACTAACACCTTCAATCGTTTTAGGGTACGAGTGGATTTGAACAAAGAGTCGTGTGCGAATCATTTCCTTTTCGTATTTCTATTAATTTTCTCGCCTAAGAGCCGTATAGTTATATACATTCGTTGGATAAAAATTTTCTTTCTTAAGTACTGTACCCCAAAGATGTGGACGAGGTGAGTTAGTACTAAGGTTCCAATCTAGGGCTACAATGATTAAATAAAAATTTAAAAAAAAAACGTTTTTTAATACTCTGAGCTGACTAAGACACGATCTATCTTTTGTGATGGATTTAATTATAAAAATTTAATTAAAAAAAAGATTGAAATTTTATTGAACTGATGCTAGCAAATATGCATTAAACTTGATTCCGGCTGGGTTAAGAATCATTCTTGAGATATTTTTGCATCGGAAATTTTTCATCACAACGTATTATTGTTCATATTTGCAAAAACGTATTCTTCATCAGTAATTTAGATGTAATGAGGTTTTGATTTGTATTGGAATATTTTCTAGGTAAAAAATAAGTTAGTAAAAAATAAATAAGTAAGTAAAAAGGTTTTAGAAAATTAAAACTTATCCGTTTTTACAATATTCAGTTTTGATGAAATTTAAATAATTGTATACGCTTATAAATTAAAATTTTCTTTTCTCAAACACAGTAAGTATGCTTCGATTATTTTTCTGAACTTGAATTTTCGTTGTGGAAAGGAATGAAGAATTTTAAATGCTTTTCAGCGAACTGATATAGATAAAAAAGTAGGTAACGTCTAGTAAAAAATTAAAATAAAACTTTTGCTAAATTGCTTAATGGTTTCTTTGCATGCATTTTATAGGTCAATGTTGAAAATATA
>NW_027108682.1:86739-102216 GCF_000696795.3 Halyomorpha halys | reverse complement strand
ATCCGTATTATCTGTGGAATGAATTTGTAGATTATTTTAATATTACTATTATTATTATAATCTTACAAATATTTTTACTTCGCGACTAAGGCTTTTTATAAATCCTCATCATCACAAGCACTATATCCCGGTGCAGAATATACATGTATCTTCGCTGCATCAAGACAACGTATCCATTTCCCTCTGTCTTATCTTAGTTTATTTATCTTTATAAATAAATTATTAAAATAAAAGCAGTAAAATCGAATATAATCCTTACCTTTGTTACAAAACCTCTTAAGATGAAATAGTACTTTATGATGTAAAGACGTAAAATTTTTCCACGTTCCCGTATGTACAAACTTCAATCCTGTGACACTCCTGTGACCGAAACTAAAATGGAATAAAATAGTGTTAGATGTAAGAAGGCCGGTACTTGTAAGGTCGTACTGCTGACATATGACGTTGGCAAAATTGATTGCTGAGCAAAGGAGTCAATGGACTGTTATTAGTCCAGGCCGATTTTCGTTATGGAATTCATTTTTTAGGGCTGAGTTAGCTTCATATTGGTTTAGTTAGCTAATATATTATTTTATATAAAATTTATATACACCATTTATAGAATATGATCTAAGTAAAAAATGCCATTTTTGTTCTTAACACCATTGGTTTTGAGCATTGGTAGTGGTGGTAACGTCAACTCTACATTAATATATTCAACTGTATGGATACTTAATATATACATAGGTGGTCATGGATACTTTTTATGATACATTTTTTTGATAACCAGATATTTAAATAAATATATCTGAACATCGGTTGATTTCGTAACTTTTCCAAAGCATTGTTTCAAATATATAAATCAGTAATTTCCCATACTTTTTTAACTCAGCCATATTTTAACTATTTAAGGTGGAAGAAGTATTTTTATTTGTCCGAACGGTTTATTGCTAATTTTATCTTTTATGGCTCTCTGATTTTCAAAAATTCGATTATGGACAAAGTTTTGTTCTTTTTTTGTTGTCATTCCCAGTTCGTGATGACCTCTTGATTTCCATAAAACTTTTTATATGTTCAAGAATCAGTTAAGAGACCAGGAAAACAAAGAAAAGTCGTGAAAACGTGACCGGGAATGGACATAAATAGATTCAAATCAAATTTTCTTAATATAATTCGATTTTTAATTTAATGGTTCTTAATGATGCAATTAAAATTATAATGACAAGTAAAATATAAAATGTGTAATTTATCCTTAGCGTGAGTAAAAGGAAATCGATACTAAATGACTGATTTCCTAAGTTCTTTTTTTGTTTGTATAGGTATTTATAACATTTTTAATTTTTGATGGGTTGCTTCTTTCCTAGAAGAAATAAAAAACTATTAATAAATGTAATAATAAGCTATTGAAACAATCATGATGTAAACAGCACCTGACAGCCCGAAATGAACTAAAAAGAACACTCTAAATGCAATCATTAGGAAGAAGTAACTGGAGCCAGTAAGAAGATGTATTACTGCAAATGTCAAAGTAGTTATAATATACTAAACATTTCACTAATCTTCATAAAAATTACTGAAAATATATATATGAATGAAGAAGGTACCAGCTAAAACATCTAACGACCTAAAACATTTGGAATAACATATTTGATACCCAATGAGGAAGAGCCAAATCTATAATCTAAGGACTTGAAGGCTATCAAATGTCTCAATAACACATACAAGCTCGGCTATAGCTTTGAAAATAAAGATCATTTAACCTGATCCGCTAGAGCTGAATACATTTAGGATGTAGCTGTCAGTAACTATTAGTGGAGAGGACATTTTGCCACTAGGATGTAGGAAAATGTGCAAAAATGAAAGGGATTTGTAAATAGTTTGGGTCGACTACAAAAAAGCGTTTGATACTATACCGCACAGTTGGCTGATTCAAGTTCTTCAGCTAGATCAAATTCATCAAGGCATAGTAAGCCTAATAAGGAAACTTATTAGTCCCCTAACTCCTTTAAAGATTTGTTAAACTAGTTCGCTATTAGGAAAATATATGATTACCCAAGATTCAGCTCCTTGTCCGGTCACTAGATCCACTTTATCCTTTAGGAGCATATGGATAATTAGCAACAGAAATTCAGCCATTTTCCCTTATCCTGTTTGAGCAAAGTCTGAACATCGTTCAGAACACCGATCTGAACACCGATTTCAACGTTTATTCTACAAGAAATAGCAGAGATATCATGTTTTGAACCACAGTAGGTTTAGAATAAATGAACTTCTTAATATTTCCAAGGGGTAACTCGATGAACGTACTGTCTTCACATGAGTGAATAAGCTTTAAATTTTTTTCAGAAACGTATGTATTTACTTATGTTGTTGACAATGATAAATTATTGTGGATAACAAAATAAATTAAAAGAATATACAATTGGAGTTCTGGATTCTCCACTCAAGTTGAGTGTTTGCGGCTTTAGCGCACTTGCTCAGCCTCCACAGGCTCTTTTGCGCTGGGATCTTTGGAGCTCTGCTCTAACCCTCTCACGTGGGGATAGAGTGGGCTCAGAGATCCTCAGGTCAATTTTGTAAACATTATGTATAAGAGTGTAAATGTGACTAGAGATTATATTATTTTATCATTATGTTATTTTATTTATTTATTTTTATTTTATTTTTCATAAACATAGTTTGATTATGTTCATTTTGTTTATCCTTCTGTTTGTATATATTTTAAGAGAGATTTTTTTTTTTCATTTATTTATTTGTATTCTTATTTTTATTTTATTTTAGTACGAATGTGATCATTCATCACTATTACCTATTGCCAACAACTGTGCGGCAGATCATAATATCTATCAATAAATAAAAAGTATTTAAAAAAAAAAAAAAAAGAATATTAGTGATAGTGTTAAAAAATATATGAATTTTCATAAAATTATTTTAGGAAGACCTTGATGTATGTGTCAGTTGTAGACGTGGGTTTAAGCGCAGAATTAAAGAAATAATTCACCTATTTTCCTATCCGTTTTTAGATTAATGTGTATTCTTAAATTTTGGGACAGCCTTGCTGATTCAATTATTAGTGTACCATTTTGACGTTTCCAAATGATTTGTTCTGTCCTGTTGTTTAATCCAGATCTATGATATTAATTTTTCCATAAGTTGTTTATATAACTTCTTTATCTGTTTTTCTTTCTCTAATACATAGTGAAACTAATATACTACTTTACTATCTTTCATGACCACGAATTTTTTTTTTTAAGCCTTTATATAATTTAATGAGCCAAGATTTCTGCTTGCGTCTGGTGTCAGTCCATTGCTCTGGGTATTGTGGTAGGTAACACTTCCATAGCTGACAAACCTCTCATTGTTTAAAACAGATTTCATGAATTGTTTTTGTAAAGATTCCTCTCTCAAGATAAAAATATTTAAATTGTCAAGGCTTCATTTTTACTTTCCTATAATAATTTTACCCAATTATACCTGATTCGTTATTATGGACAGTTTGGTTACTTTCTGGATATAGTATACCTTTCCTTCTTGACCAATAAGCCGAGAAGGAAAGGAATACAATCACGTGGTTTATTGTGATGGTTCGTCAACTACTGTAAAATCAATTTCCTCTACTCCCTAGAATCACAGAAAACTAATAGCTTATTTTTCTACGATTCGATTTACTTTTCTGTTATTCCTGCTTATTAGGAGCTAATTATATTCCCGACGTGGTCACTTTCTCAACTAATCTCTTAAAAGCTAATAGTTGAGGTGAGTCGATTTCAACATCATTTTATTTGGATAATTAGTATGATCATTTTTCTTAACCTGTGGTGTATTTTTGAAGGCATTTATATTTAAAAAATCTAGTTGGACATTCCACTGCTGGAAGAAACCTCAGTGGCTTTTAGATAAATATTTAGCCAAGAGTTTGGCCCAATTTGCGTTAGTTGATCTGTAAAAATATATCGTGTATTTATCTGTATCGATATCTTTTCTATGTGTATTTTACATAGATGTGTATTTTCTAGCCTCTTTCCTATTCTAAGTAATTAGAACTCAGCGCCTCTCCTATATTCTATGAAACCTGCGTTACTATCAGGTCCCATCCGTCTGAACTGTATTTTCCTTCTCACTGACAAAACCTACTTTATCCGAACTCTGGAACTCCATTCCTTCTATCATACGTCACGCTCCAACCATTTCCTTGTTTGAATCCCTACTGATTAACCACTTGTTCGGACTCTAAAGTGAAATAAATATTAAAATAGCATTGATAATATAAATATTGAACATAAGCTTGTATTGTTTGTAGATATTGTAACTGCTTTTTTTTCTGTACCAAAAACTACTTACTATATAAATATAGTATGCGTCATCAGTAAGCGTGCCCACACTGTTGGCCAATATAATGTTTAACCTCTAAATTGGTCTATAGGGACTTATTTCCAGAATAATAAACTGTTTTTCATTTCATTTCAGGATCGATAGAATGTATACATTCTTAATTGTCAATAATTACTAAAATAACGTATAACTTAAATAGAATAATAATATCAATAATTAGAAAACTACTGAATGATACCGACATTATGAATCACAATGGCAATTCACATACAGTTTAAGCCGGTACAGTAAATTTCATACAATAGATAACAATATAAGAAGAAAGAGAGGTTGACAATAAACGTTATTTATACTTTTCCAAAATAAAACCTTCAGTGCATATTTAAAATTGTAATTACAACGGGTTTTAAAATAACCAGTGGAAACCACACATCATATACACAGAGCAAGTATTCAGAAATAATTTCGAAGTTTTGGGTAATATGGATAAAACACGATTTACAATTAATTTCTGATTGGGTCACTGTGTCAATCATATAAATAATATGGGCTAAAGTTGTTTGTATTGAGTTTTATTGTATTGGTCCGCTGGAAAACACGATCAAATTCGAGAACAATCCTTAATGTCATTCCATCACAAGATAGATTCTTATCTACCATATATGTAAGATATCATATATAAGAAGTCTTCTTCTGGAGGAGTATATGTGTGAATTGACACTATACGTAATGAGTATTGAATGGGGTATCCATTGAGCTGTGGTCCTCAGACAATTTTTATGGCAGCAGAAAATCAGGTAGCTGTGAAAAATCTGTTTTATGACAACCGTATCCTATGTCGATTGCTATAGAAATTAGAAATCTTTATTCTTAGCCTATTTCCATTAGTTTTTCAAGATTTCCTTGAGCCCGGTTGTAGTACTCAAACGGTCATGAAATAATGTTGGATCAAATCTACAAACAAAATCGATTATTGCTATGTATATGAAATTTATTTACGTTGAAGGTAAATTTGTTAAATTTAAAGGTAAGAAAATTTAACAGTACTGATTTATAAGCAATATGTTATACGTTTTAGGAGTGGGAAGCTCATAGGTAAGGCACTTTACTATTAACTTCAAGGACCTAGGTTTGAATCAGGCTGTGGCCTATAATTATTTTCTGTTTCACTGTAGCCATGAGTATGCCGTTAGGCTCCACCAAGCCCTATAGGATCCATCTAGCCTCATAAATTGGGTACACTTCATTAGGTAAAAATTCTACCCAAATCACCCCCTTGCTCAACCATTGGTAATTTTTTTAAAAAGTTATTTCATTGTTATTCTTTTCGTTTTTCATGCCATTCTCAGGACCAGAAATATGATTTGAACCCTCCAGTACAGACTCAAAGAGTCGAACTCCACAGCATAGGTCATAAAGGGTTATCAAGATGGCTTTGGTTATAATTTTATATTAACAATTTATACTATTGATTATAATTTTGTACTGTAGAACTTAATATGTCTAATTAAATTTTTTTTTTATTTATTAATATTTACAACTGTATAAAAAATATAACAAGTAAATTTGATCAAAATGACATAATGATAATGATATGATACAGCATGTTGAGAAACTAGCCAGTAGTAGAACTCTAAAAACATTCTAAAATATAAGGTCACGAGGCCATCTTCTTTATTTAAATTATTTAGAATCAAAATTTAATAAATAATATTTTAGAATTTCAGCTTATTAATAATTTCTGCATAATGTATGTTTATTCACCATTCATATCCGTTTAAATTGTTTGTTCATTTAAATTGATTCGTTTATTAATATTGTAACACCAGTATAATTGTAAGTCTAAAAATAAAAAAATATAGTTTGTCAACAGGTTAATCTCCCATAAAACCAATTCTGAACATAATTTTTACTTCCAAAAACATAAAATAATAAAAACAAGAAATAATAATTACAGATGTTAAATAATTGAATCAATTTTTATTACCAAAAATTTAAATAACACTTGTAATTTACAGTCGGATATGAATAAAAATACATTGTATTTTTAATAATCTATTGTAGGATTAATAAACTAAATTTCTAGAGTAATATTAATTATTTTTCTATTTTGAATAAATCAATGAATTTTAGATTTAATTATTTATATTATCGTCAATTTTGCATCCGATCGTGTAGTAAATTAAAAATAAAAATTACCTGGAGTTTGATACAATTAATTGGAGTTGATTTGCAAGGTTGATGACTACTTTAGAGCAAAATATCCCAACAGAACGGATGTAACTTCCAATCTTATCATAAGGTTTAGGGTGTTCCAGGGTGTTCCATGGTCCAGGTCCCAGCATAGAGGGCCCAACAAAGTAACACATGGGCATATAGTTTCCTCCTGGCCTCCCATCAAATTATAAATCATTACTTAATTATTAAATTACTTTTGATATAATACGCCTGCTCCAGCTCAATCTATTTTGCAAGATACCTTAGGGATTCAGAGTATCGTATAAATTTTCTGCAAATAAACCCAGTTTTCTGTCACATTCGATAGGGTTGTTTCTTTTTAATATGAGCACCTATCCGACGGTACTGATAAGTTACGTTGGTTTCAAATTGCTTCTTTACACAAAGAATTAATATTCCCTACCTTCATCACTAATAATTAGAGATCAAATTTCATAAAATTGCATCTTTTATTCCCTTCCATTCAGCCAAATCTTATTTTGTGATTTTCGAGAATTAAATTTTTGTGATTTTCAAGAATAAGGAGAACGCGAAACTTTTGAGTAAGGAAAATAAACCCTAGAAGATGAAAAGTTTGATAAAACATTTTTTATTTTTCGATCACCATGAAAATTCTTATCCGAGGGTTTTAGGGGTGTGAAAAACTTTGTTTACTAAACATTAAATTAATTAACTTAAAATTAAAGGTAAAGTTATTAAAATTAATAAACTTTATTTCTCCATGTTACACAGATTCCCATTTATATATAGGAAGAATAAAGATAAAATAATAAAAAATATATGATATCCCACTTTACACAATCTAAAATAGATTCCCATATAGAAGGCCAAACATTCTTTATTTCAGAAAAAAATACCCAGATTTGTATTTAGTGTTAAAACCGTAGAATACAATTTTTTAAAAAATATTTTACCTAGCCGGTCCAAGCAAAATATATTTGGCAGTAAACAAATACAATTAAATAATTAGGAAAACAGATTACTATTTATAAATAGAAATATGATATTAGGTAAATTATATAACGAAATTAGGAAAATAATTATAAAATAAATAAGCTTATGAAAAAAAAAGATGTTATGAAAATGACTCGGTGTTATAATATGAAACTCAATCATAAATATAAAATATTTAAATTATGATTAAAGTAAAATAATAAAACAATATTTAATGAAAAGTATATTTTAACATTTAAAAACAACAATTTGTCAGAAAACATGTAAAAAAAAAGAAATATACATCTGTTTATACACATAATTCGAATCATGAAAACGATTGCATGAAATTGCACGTTTTGGGGATTGTCACGAATTTGCACATGCTTAGGTTTATCTGAATGAAATTGCTGTTTTGCTTATGTTTTGAGTTTTTACAATGAAATTATTGACTAATTTCCTATCTGATAGACGATTTGTGGAAAAATAAATTAATATTAATATTGGAGGTTTTGGAAAGGTTTCTCCACTTTAGTTTCATAAAGATTGTTAACCTTCTATTGTTGTTTTTTCCATGAAACAGGCAGCAGGTGAGTTGGAAAACCCGAAATATGGATTCAAAGAAACTTTATGATTTTTTTTTTAGATCAGCCTTTGTGAGACATAGAGGACTGGACTATTTTTATGTCGCGATGTAGAAGAGTTCCAGTTTGGCCAAAAATTAAATTTAATAAAAGCAACTTTGTCTTAAATTAATGGAAAATTAATTTTTTTATAGAATAAATATCTTCGAAAAATGCTTAGTTTTCTGATTATAAGTGACAAACTAAAAACAAATTCTATAATTGATTTTTTTTTAAACCAATGGCTGGCGAAGTGGCAAAATTGAAATTCGGATTTCGCATTGTTAAAAACATAAGAGCATCGTTATGAAAATCACTTCTATGAATTGTTTCTCAAAACCTTTTTTTTTTAAATCTTCAATGAATGGACTATAAAAGAATTATTTTAATGTGACACACAACACAGTTCGGCTTATAGTAAACATTACTGCTAAGAAAAACAGATGGTGTAATGAACAAGGAAGAATAAAGAGAATATTTTTAGAAATGGCAGAATTATTATTTTCTATGTCCTGTCAATATTATTTTAACACCGTTAGAAGCTATTAATAACAAATACTCAGAACTAAAATTATACACATCACAACTTCAAATGCTAAGATAAAATAAAAATATTGGCTACGCTAAAGATATACATTTAATTCCTCTTATAAAGTCAAGATTTTATAAAATGTTTTGAGGAAATTTATAACTTCATGGAATAAATAAAACCGATAGTTCATCAGTTGCCATTACCAGTTGGACACTTAATAATTACATGGCCTTGTGTTTTTATTTCCTTTTTATCAATTTAGTAATGGAATAAAAATGTTAACTTTTTTTTTAATATACTAAGTTCCTCTATATTTACTTATACAACATTTCGAGGTGTTTTCCCATCTTCTAGTACAATTATTTCTTATAGTCAAATATATCCATTTTCTTTTTTAATTTTTTTCTTCATATTTACATAATTAAAAAATCCAACACAATATTGCATAAACATTGAAAATGGTTTATAGAAGCCATTTAGTATGTCTCTACATCATAAATCGTAGTTCCTCTCCTGCGAGTCTATATCTGGAATTTCTAAGGTTAACGTTTTTTAGGTTAAACGTCAAAAACTGTAAAAAAAAAAAAGAAGAGGTATTTTACGGTTTTCGATGATTTATAAGGATTCGACGAATCGAAAATGTCTCAGTCAAATATGAATTATTGGTAAAATGTGATTTACTATCAAAATATTTATATTATATAATATTACTATTAAAACATTTACCCCATTTCTAATACCAGAGTTAGGCGCACAGCAAAAGGAATAAGGAAGGTTAGAAAATAAACAACACTCTAAAAATAAACCACATGAACTGTTATGACCCAGATTAAGTCAAATCTTTTTTTCTAATTTATTTATTGTTATTGACAACTGTATCAAAATATACATACAACAAACAAATTTGCTGTAGGTGATGTATTGACATGATACAAACATGTGGAGAATTCACCCATTGATAGAACTCTAATTACGTTACTAGAGAAGAAGATGTCAGGGCCATTTTCTTTTCAAACGTCTAGGGGTATTATCAGGTATTGAAGGAGAAGCCAGGTTAGAAACAAGTGGGTTTGGGAGGTTGGAAAGTTTATTATGAAAGGATTTATATCTGGTTCTGGCCAAATCAGCAACACATGGGACAATGAGAAGGATTTTGGACTGTAAGGATTGGATTCGGGAGGGATTCGATGGTTTAGTGGAGCCCCAAAGTTCCCTTAAATCAAATCAAATTCCAAAAATTGTAGAAATAATGGGAACGATTTACATGCCAGGATACACTGTTTATGTGTACAGTTAAACAGTAAAATATTAAGCAATAAAAAATTTAGGATGTACAAACTAGGGTTGGCTATAATTCGATAATAGTTCTCACTAGAGGAAAGTCTATCGATTATCGATGGAATATCGTTAGTATTGCTTGCATCATTATTTTTGTGTGAAAAAAGTTGTTTTCAAATCCGTGGCTCTTAGATCACTTGACCCCGCCAGGCCTTAAATGTTTCATATTAGAGGTTTAAATAATAATATACAACTAATTGAAATTACTAATAAAATATTAATTTTTAATTCTACTATAAATTAATAATATAATGCTTATATACTGTTTTTAAAATTTAAAAGAACAAATTATAAATAATGGTCAATTTATGTTCACACTAATTTCACGTCCTTTATATGTCCATTACAATTACCTACTAGTTTTATGATTTAACGTCAATTGAGGATAAGAATGCTTTTATTGACATCAATTACTTTATTTTTATGTTTAAAGTTTCCTAACTTAATTTTAAATTTTAAAAAATACGTAAATGACGTGCTATTAGTGTATTGCACTCCATTTATGGGAGGAAATGTCTCGGATGTAAAGTGGCATAGCAATCTCATTTGCCATATAACCAACATCACCAGTAATTATGAAACCAACATTTTCCAGCCTACCTTGTGTTTCATTAAAAAACTGGTTTCAGTCAATTCTCTGTTCAGTTATTTAAATTTTCAGTTTATTGCGTTTAACGATTGAACCCAGAATAAAGCACTTGATCTTCGGTTTTGTTGCTAAAGAGATTACCTAAATTGTCATTTGTTTAAGTACTTGTCTATCGATTTTACTTTTTGTTCAGCTCTCAATAAAAGTGATTTTTTGGGCCAATAACTCGTTTGAATTTTCATTTAATCGATTTCATCAGTCCAATGTATTTTAAGTATCAAGATTTTTATAGAGGGTTGTAATTATTATGGTGAGCTTGGGTTGAATAAATAATTCTGGTTTAGTTTTTCTTAAGTTTTCTATTTCTGTAGTCAGATTCTTCAAAGAATATCGTCAGATTTCTCGTTTGGACAGGTTAAAACAAGAATTCTGATGGTATTCGTTGAAGAAAAGATGAATCTGACAACAAACACTGCAAATTTAAGCAATACTAAACTAGAAATGCTTATTTATCCAATCCAAGCTAACCATAAAAATTGCAGCCCTCTATAAAAATGTTGATACTTAAAAATTGTTGTTTTGTTTACATATATATACACACACACACACAAGTGATTGTGACCAGAAACCTCAATGCGCATTATGTGCGGGAAAAGAAGATGCCGGCCACCCCAGTGGAAGTAGTAGTGTCCAGCTTTTCGTACAGCATTGAGAACAATGATGCAAGTCCAACAACATCGCAGATGAGAATACTTCAACTGAATCTGAACCATTGTGAAGCTGCACAAGATCTCCTTTACCAAAGAGTACGGGAACAGCACATCGACGTCGCTATACTCTGTGAACAATATAAAAACCTGGATGGAAACTCGTGGGTATCCGATGTGAGTGGTAGAGCTGCTGTGTAGGCCTGTAATTCCCAAGCTATTCAGGAAGTGAATACTACATTGCACTCCGGCTTTGTATGGGCGAAGATCAATGACGTGTACATCTTTAGCTGCTACGCCTATCCCAGCATCACAATAGAAGACTTTGCGAATTTGTTGGATCGCATTGTCCTAGAGGCTAGTTATCATAAGCCAGCTATCATAGCAGGTGATTTCAACGCATGGGCAACTGAATGGGGAAGTAGGTTAACAAATCGACGTGGTGAAGTTCTCCTCGAAGCTTTTGCACAAATGAGTGATATGCTCCTAATGAACACCGGAAAAAACCCGACGTTCACAAGAGCAGGAAGATCATCCATCATCGATTTGACCTTTGTGAATGGTCGCCTGCACCGGATCGCAACTTGGAAGGTTTGTGGATTTTATACAAACAGTGACCACCAGGCTATATTGATAACACTGGATACGCCTACAAGAAAGAACAGTTCTCGATGGAGAACCAACAGCTGGAACACGAAGACTTTTGATGGTGCCGCGTTCACTTTAATGCTAGGGGACGAGTGTAAATTGAAAGGGTCGGGCGAGGATAAGACGCGTACACTAACCTCTTTTATATCTGGAGCTTGTGATGCAGCTATGACCCGTTTAAGGCCTAGAAAACATCATTCCTCAGTGTACTGGTGGACGGATACTATTGGCGATCTTCGCCGGTGTTGCAACCAAGCAAGAAGACGTTACCAGAGAGCGAGACGTCTACCGGAGTTTTCAGTGCTTCAAGAAGAGTTCAAGAGAGCTAGAAGGAACCTCCGACAAGCCATTAAAGAAAGCAAAGGAAGGTGCTGGAGAGAACTCTGTGATGAGGTTGATACAGAACCATGTGGTAGACCTTACAAAATAGCGCTTAAGAAACTTTGTAAAGGCACGATGCAGCACCCCACGAGATCGAATGTTGTAGACAGACCAGCATTGGAACGCAGTGAAGAGATTCACCACAGTCGTCCTCAAGAGGTTGAGAGAGGAAGAGAGGACTAGAAGACGTAACTAGCATGGAAATGTAAAAACCATGCGAAGAATGCGAGGCGGCACTCAGCCATTTCCCTCCATGAAGTAATGCCTAGCGGCGGTCCCGTGGAGAGGAATGAACAGGTGTAGGGCGGTGGTTTTAGTGGATAAAAATCCCACACACGGATAGGTACGGGCCTATCCGTGTCTTTTGAAGATTTCCACCGAGCCTCGTTAAAAAAAAAATAAATAAATAAATAAATTATTTGTACTGCTTATTATATCGTGCCTACTTAAACAGCCGTCAGTTAAAATCAGAGCAAGCTAGAAATAAATTATAAATGAAACTATTATTTATTTTATGTTTTTGGTATAATTTTAAAAAACGAACGGATTTTGAAAGTTTAACAGTTGATGAAATTTGTCTGAATCATAATAAATATCAAAATTTTAATTCATTATTTTATTTCCAGAAGTTTCAGCTTTGGTGCCCAATTTTTGAGGGGTAAATTTTGAGGGTGGGGTTAATATTTTTTTAATGTTTATTACAATGATTCATTATTGATAATACAAAACAAATTTAGTTTAGCCAAAAATATTTAGTGTAAACGAATCCTTATTTACTAATAGTTTTCTAAATTCATAACTAAAGAGATTTTTTTATAAACAGATCAGCTTACTTCATTTAAGTATGTATGTTCTTAAAAACATGTAATTAAGTATTTCGTACTGAACTGTAATGAAGGCTAATTTTGGTTGTAAAGAGATTTTGTAAAAATTTTAGTAGGCTAAAAAGTGGTTGGCTCAGTTTTAAATTATGTTTCTGAGATGCTTTGATAGATGAGTAGATAAAATATAGAAAATGTTTTGAGATATATAAAAAGATAAATCCCTAATTAATAGTTATGACAATTTAATGTTCAAAAAGAAAAGGACCATCAATATATAATTAAAATTATATAAACTTTATCTGTCATAACCTCATTTTATCAATCCACTTTTCTCCCTTCTTTTTATGTAGTTTTTCTTGTTTTTTCGTTTGAATGCATATTGATAAAAGTATTTTTAGGTATGTGAAATTAATTTTAATTGGTTAATTTAATATTAAGCTCATTGCTCATTTCTCATACCTGTGATAAATGTCTTGTCATAGCTTTAGAAGTGATCGAAATTCCTTGATTTTGATAATATAAGGAAAACAATCTAAACAAATACTTACAAATATTTTAATTTTTTGAATTAGGAATTTATGCATTCTTTTTCAACAGTTTCACTTATTTATTTTTATTATCAATTACAGGAATGTTCACCAATTTTAAATTGTTTAATCATTCAAGGCACTTCACTTCTTGTCTGTTTTGTAATGAATTCACCTATATTTAATTTTTTTTTCAACTCATTTTCGAAAGTTCTTTTTGAATTTCTTCAAAATATTTTATTTATTATTGTTAATAATAATTTTTGTGATTATATGTGTTGGTGCTTTTCATTTTACAGTTAAGGCAAATATTGCAGGTGAAGCAAATGTCTGAAATAAAATAAATTATAAGGAAATATTTTTGAAATTAATGTCTCCTACACATATTTTATTCAACTAAATAAAAAAATATATGCAGTAATCTATGTGTAAAATATTTTGGTTTGTATAATATTTTTCATAATATGAGAAAAACTGTAGCTTATAAATTTCACTTAAAATCAGTAATTTAACTAACTAATTTAACTCATTCTCATGTTATTTGTGTTGTTCAGAATTTGGTTTACTTACTGCCTTACAATAACCGACTTAAATATACTCCTTGTTTCTATGAACATATCTTATACAAAGGATTTCATCTTGATAAATCATTAAAACTTTTATGAACTGTTATGATTATGTATAAAGATTCACATCGAACTGTTTAACATTAGCCTTAACAATTCTTAAAAGTGATTTCTGTGCCATTTGCCAAATTTTTATTATATCATGAATGCCATATGATAGATTTTCATAGTTCATATTTATCACAAGATCTATTTAGAAATTGTCTTTCAATCAAGCTAAGACATTTCTCCATGAGATTTGAACAAGAAATAATTCTGTTTGCTAAAGAGTAATCAATAAACTATGAAAATGTCTCTTTATAATTGAAAGTCAGGTTATAGCTGCAGTAAATAATTATAGTCTAGAAATTAATTATGTAGCAGTTATTTTAGTTTTATGTCTTTGAGCCTTTTTCTCTGGTGAATAATGCTTTATTTGTGCTTCTCGCTACCTCAGCATACACAAAATAAGTTGCTTCAGACATATTTTTCTCATATATTCTCCTTCATGTCAAATGACTCACAATGTCAAATTTCATAGATACATAACTTCTTATCTCCTCAAACATATTATCTTCTACACCCTATATTGACTTGTATACCTGCTAGAAATTTTTATTTTGTTATTATTAACTTGCTTATGCTACCATTCATCGGTAATACCAATCTTCAAACTTGGATTGAATCGAAGTTCTATAACTACATGATACATAAGTTCTTACTAGTAACTGGGTCTGGCTTTTACCCAGGGTATGTCTTTCTCTGCTTTTAATTCTGGGGAAACTGAGTGGGGAACAAGTATTTCACAACTTGTTTCAATAAAATATACATTATATGTTTACATTAGGGATATAAAATTATAGGGGATGTAATAGTAACTGCTTTCCATAACTCTCAAATGGACTGCATATTGCTAATTCAGGTATCACTTCCTTTATTCACACAAAGCTTTTTTTAGAAAGATTACAGTTGTCTCCCAAACTTCTAATTTCATTTCATTTTTTCCTTTGATTTTATTTTCTTAATTCTGATTTCTTTATGAATAATTTAGAAACACTTCTTCTTTCTATATTTTTAAAACCTATTTTTTTTTTTTTTTTTTTTTTTTAGATTTTGAATATTTAGTGTATCTTCATATTATTATGTTGAAAATGTATGTACAAAAATACACAAATAACTTAATTTGTCAAATAAATTTTTAAATGTTACTTTTGCATATAA
>NW_027108682.1:83270-86689 GCF_000696795.3 Halyomorpha halys | reverse complement strand
TTTTTAAGAATTTGAATAATTAGTGTAACTTCATATTATTATGTTGAAAATGTATGAATAAAAATACACAACTAACTTTATTTGTCAAATAAATTTTTAAATGTTACTTTTGCATATAAATTCTATAATTAACCACTTAATCATTTTTATGAACAGTTTTATTTCTCCATGCATATCATTCATTTCTTTACTTATTTTCTCAATGTGACAGACTGACATGAGATCAGTTTTCCAACTGGTAATCCACAAAAGCCTTGCAAGAGGGTCATGAAACATGTATTTTGTGAGGACTTACCGTTAGAATTGATTAATGATTTTTCTCGGGGTTGGACTACCCTGTTGCCCTAAGTTGAGGGATATTTCTATGAGTTGGGAATTAGCTTTAGTACCTCGTTTAACCAATTAGTACCATAGGCTGAAATGGTTAAAAGAGCTTTAATAAGACAAAATAAATTAGAATATCTATTGTGAACTGCTTAGATAAAATTTTAAATTAATAAAAGTATTTTAAATAGATTTTAATAGTTTGTTCCTCTGTTTAATCCTTATACACTCAAAAATAAATAATTTGTTATAAATAGGAGAAAATTATTTTTAACTAAATTTTTTTTATACTTTGTGAGAACACATTTCTAAATACTCCTATGATACAAAATCAGAAAAGGAAATATAATCTTTTTATTTCCTATAATATAATATGAAATATAATCCTTGTATCTTTTAGTAATATGCTTTCAAACATTAGAATTTTCTCAATTACATATGAACAATATGAGGTGGATTTTAATTATTTTGGATTCAAATTTCATTGGACATTTACAGATAAAAATCTAGGCCCTTAATTCATTAATTAATTAAGTTCCATCGACATAGGTCAAACCTGTTCCAAGTTATTGAAATGAATATTGACCCCTAACAATGCAAGAGAGTTAGGATTTTTTTGCATGGGTTGCAAAAAAAAAATTCTTTGGTAAAGCATATGTATTATACTCTAGTATATTATAAATTAGTTTGTTTGTATGTGTGTGGGTGTGCGCGTGTGTGTGTTCATATACTATTATTAAATTTCAAAGGTCAAATTATAAAATAATGATGAATTAATTATTTCACATTGATTTCATGTCCTTTATATATGCATTACAACAACTACTAGTATTATAATTTAAAATGAATTGAGAATTTTATTGATTTCTTTTTTTCAATTTCTTTATTTTTTATTTTTATGTTTCAAGTTTCCTAAATTAATTTTAAATTAAAAAAAAATACGTAAATGACGTTCTATTAATGTATTCCACTTCATTTATTTGTGTGTGTTTGTGTTTTTTTACGAGGGTCGGTTGAAATCTTCAATAGACATGGATAGGCCCGTAGCTATCTTTACTCACTAAAACCACCGCCCTACACCTGTTCATTCCTCTTCTCAGGACCGCCGAGTTTACTCCGTTACTTCATGGAGGGAAATGGCTGAGTGCCGCCTCGCTTACTTCGCATGGTTTTTACGTTTCCATGTTACTAACGTCTTCTAGCCCTCTCTTCCTCTCTCAAACTCTTGAGGACGGCTGTGGTGAATCTCTTCACTGCGTTCCCGAGCTGGTCTGAGAGTAGCATATAGCTCACCACGTTTTCTGGAGTGATGCGTCCTTCACACACTCTCTCCAATTCATTTCTTTCTACTGCAAAGCGAATGCAAGTGAAAAACACGTGCTCCGCGGTTTCCTCGGCAGTCTGACATCCAGGGCATTCTGCGGTGTTGTCCAGTTTGAAGCGGTACTGGTAGGCTCTAAAGCATCCGTGTCCAGTCAACATTTGGGTTATGTAAAAATCCACCTCACCATGCTGACGACCATACCACGTGCAACATTGGGTATTGACCTGCGAGTCCACCTCCCGGAATCTGCAGCCTCACAACGCTGCTGCCACTGGTCGATGGTTATTTTTCGCTCTTCTTCTCTGGAAACGTGTAAGCGTCGTCCATAGTGCCTGCTTCTTTCTTCAACAAGGAGTTTCACAGGTGGCATTCGGCCTATCACGCACACTGCTTCGTAGGAAACAGTTCGAAAAGCACCAACCGTCCTTAAAGAAACCCTGCGATAAACTGAAACCATCTGTCTCCTGTATGATATGGTAACCATCGCTTCTTTCCAAATCGGGGCTGCATATAAACTAATAGAGGGGACAACAGTAGCAAGAAGCCTTCGGCTACTTTCTTTAGGACCTCCAACGTTTGGCATAAGGCGTGACATATAGGATGCTACTTTAGCAGATTTGGCGCTGATATACTCCGCGTGAACATTAAAGCGGAGACGTACATCGATCCATGACTCCTAGGTATTTTAAACAAGACTGGGAACGAATTTCGTGCCTACCAACGGTTACGGTGATTGACTCAGTTTGCTTCCTGCTAGTTACTAAGAGAACCTCGGTCTTGTGATCTGCAAGTTGTTGGCCTACCGAAGACAGCCAACCTCGTACCGTAGCAACAGCTAGTTAGCGATGAGGCTAACTTCTTCCAAGTACTTCGCCGCCACTACAACTGCAACGTCATCTGCGAATCCCACAACTGTGGCTCCCTCCGGCAATGTCAATTTGAAAATGGCGTAGTACATGACGTTCCACAGAAGAGGCCCTAGTACCGAGCCCTGTAGGACACCACTAGTCACCTCATATCATCTTTGGCCAATGTCTGAAAAGTAAAACAGAACTCCATCTTTGAAGTAGTCAGTAAGAACTCTCATAAGATAGGCTGGCACCGCCATAGTCCGTAAGGTATCTATTATACAGGTTCATCTAGCTGTGTTAAAAAGCATTCTTAACGTCTAGAGTGATGATTGTTGCATAACACTTATCCGCCACCGCTGCCTATCCGCCCGATGGGAGACTAGCTACTCCACACGGCATCTGTGTGTGTGGGTAGGGGGACGTGCGTGCGTGTTTCGGTAGTTTTGAACTTACCACGTTTTACTAATTAAATTAACGACCTTTGGCATTGTATACTTTAAGAATATATAAAGTTTAAATGGGTTACATAATCCTAGATTTGTTGATAATTGATTATCTTTTTAATCATAAAAACATGGTAAAATTCTGATTTAAGTAGGTAAATGTTTTAGCTACGACTCTATACTAGTTAGATTTTGCTGTTGCTGTTATGTTCTTTATGAATTTCGAGTCTCTACAGTTCATTCCTTTCTTCCGATGTTCAATAACTTAAAAAAAAAAGTTTAATTGCTGATAAATTCATCGAACTCAGCGAAGAAAAAAGTAGCTGAATAGCATTTTAGAGTCCGGAACAGTATTTCTTAGTACCTTCTTATGGTTTTTTTTCAGATGGGTACAAAATATTTTGTTGAGGTTGCAAACACCAAGATCTCTTGGCAAACATTTATAACGTTTTAAATATTGTTAATATTGTTTAATCA
>NW_027108682.1:70047-77260 GCF_000696795.3 Halyomorpha halys | reverse complement strand
TATATATATATATATAAAGTTACAGCCTTAGTCAGCTGTTACTTCGATGTCAGCTGACTGAGGAGATCAGCTCGCATGTGTATAAAGTGTTAACTTATATATAAATACATACATATATAGAAACTTTTCGTTTATTAATAAGACGTTTTATAATTTTCTCCTATAAAGTCCAAGAAAAGTTCTCTATTGTCTCTTTGTTTTCACTGAAGTAATGTATTAAGAACTCCTAAATCATCAGTCGGAGTTTCAGTAAAACCAAAGATGAACTTCAGATTGTAAAGTTAAGACAAATATATGACGGGGAAAATTCTGAAATGTGATCACACAAAATTTGAAGAGGAGCGGGTACTCAGAAAGGCTTCCACTTTCTCTAGGGGAAGGACTTCAAGAATGTGAAAGAGAGGACATTACCTCTTAGAGTTCAAATTTCAGAATTTTTTCGTAATCCATATGTCTTAACCTTACAATTTAAACGTTCATTTTTGGTTTTACTGTCACTCCGAATGACTGGGTCCCTTTATGATCTACATACCAGATATAATTCCATTCCGAAAAGCACCCTGACGTCTTATTTTGACTATGAAATAATTAATTGACTACAAAGAAACATTATAAGTAATCGAAGTATAAAGGAAGTTTAAAGAAATATCTTATCCATTCATATTACCTATAAATAATTACAATAGAATTAAAGTGATATAAGAAATAAACTATAAAAGCGAATTAACAGATGTATATTATTCGCAATAAAATAAGTATTGATCATTTGTTCAGGGGATGAAAACAGTAAACTTGTCAATCTAGAAAAGTGATTTGCTACAAGCAGTAACCTTTTAAATGCTACGATATAAACACATGTTATATTTTGCCCCTATTGTTGCTAATTCATTTAAATTGGTAGATGTTTTTATGGAGTATAAAAAAGCGTTGGTAACGCTTTTTTTTTTTTAGCTGCCCTGTTCAGTATCTACTTAGGTAAGAAGTTTGCGACAGAATGGACCCTAGCGGGAGTGCCACCCAACGCCAGGCGAGTGGGACGGCGGTTGTGAGGAAGAGAGGCAACCCGTTGCCGAAACCTAGTAGGATTGATATTCGTCTTCCGCCGCCCAACACTTACCATCTTAAGCCCAAGGTCCTCTTCCAGGTCAAGCCGGTTTTTAACATACTCCAAGAGGTAACCTACTCTTAGTTTCATCACATTATTATTTTTGCAAGTTCATGCAGTACATAACGGTCTTTTAAAAACATAAAAAAAAGGACTGTTATGTTTTGGATGTTCAGTAATATTTTGTACTAAATTACTTTAGCAAACCATTTATTGTTTGCGATGGTTGGCTTTATTTACGAGTATTATAGTTCAGAAACTTTTAAGTTAACGAATAAACCTATGTCATGGTTAAAACCTTTGTTATACATGTTACAGCATCAAATGCTCATTAATTTTTTTTAAAACATCTGTTTTAGTGTCTTTGGGTGCAACAGGAATGCTACTTTTTCTTATTATATTCAACCATATAGTTCTATTCTCTGGTTTGGAGCGTGTACGAAACAGAACAGTACATCTAACATTAGTTTTCGTGCGGGTAAAGGAGGGGAAGGGTGCGCAGGCAAACGTTATCCATCCTGGATGATGCCAACACCGCACTCTTCTGTTTTCTCTCCACTCAGTCGACTGATAGTCTCATAGGAAGTCTTTTCCTAGACGTAATAAAATAGAAATTTTGAAAAAAAAAAAAAAGTGATGGAAAATTATCATAATAAAAACAAACGAGACCAGATTTTGTTAATAAAAACGTACTGGAAGATTATTGATTGACCGTGTGTAAAGATGAAAGGAAAATATGGTCCGTGTGCGGTCAAAAAAACTCAAATAGTAGAATTATACTATTTTATTGAGCCAACGTTTCGCCCCACGTTGCAGGGCTTCGTCAGGGCTAAAAAAGATAGTAAAGGTAGTAAAAAGTAAATGTAAAGGGTAATAGTAACAGATAGATAAGAAAAGAAATATTAAAGAAAATACAAATAAAGAGATGTAAAAAGGAAAAAAAGAAAAAAGAATACAAATTTGTATTCTTTTTTCTTTTTACATCTCTTTATTTGTATTTGCTTTAATATTTCTTTTCTTATCTATCTGTTACTATTACCCTTTACATTTACTTTTTACTACCTTTAATTTTTCTTATTATATCTTACTTTTTTACATTTTATACCCCTGTTATTTTACACTTATGTTTTTGTTTTGTTTTTTCTCTTCTTTTTTTTTCCTTTTGTAACTATGTGTTTGTATCTTTTTTAGCCCTGACGAAGCCCTGCAACGTGGGGTGAAACGTTGGCTCAATAAAATAGTATAATTCTACTATTTGAGTTTTTTTGACCGCACCCGGACCATATTCCTTTCATCGTTAATAAAAACGTTTTGTTTTAGACTTTGTTCCCAATAGGAGGGGTTTGTTATGGTGAGGAGGGAAAGAGAAGCTGGAATGGGGGAGGGGAACAAGAACCCCCTGTGTTATAGGTAAACTCATTTTACTCAGACGTACTACTTATCAACATATTTCAGATTTTGGGTTGTTCAAGTCTAAGTTAGTTCTTGCAATGGCATTGCTGTGCTTGCCCATTCAAGGGATATACCTAATTGTTAATTTTTCAAATTTATGGTTCATAGGAAAAATTCTATTCAACTCCTGTTGTGTGTCTGTCGGATAATGATTATAGATTGATTAACGTTTGAGTGAAATTTGCACTCCTTTTTCTGCACGAATTGCATTTATACTTTATTTTAGGTACAGTGGTTCAATTTTGCTTTTCCTAAATTAAAGCCGAATATATATATGGATGGCAATGAAATCTTGTAACTCTTATTTTATCCTAATGGAGTTACGAAAAATGAAAACTTTGTATATTCATTAGAATAAAGACAATGAAATCATTTTAAAGAGCGAAACGTCTACAATTGATATGTTAAATTTTAGAAAAAATAATTGTTTACTGGTGCAAAACTTTTTTATTTTTAATAATTTATTTACAACTGTATACATATATACACATCAAGTAAATTTCCTGTAAGTTATATTATGACGATACAAAAATGTGGAGAATCTACCCATAGATAGAACTCCAGAAACATTTCTAAAGGAGAAGATCTCTCGAGGTCATCTTCTTTTCAGACACCTAGGAGGATTATTAGGTAGTGAAGGAGAAGCCAGGTTAGAAACGAGTTGGTTTGGGTGGTTGGGAAGTTTATTATGGAAGGATTGGTATCTCGTTCTGGCCAAATCAGTAACATAGGGGACACTGAGGTCCTGATGGATGATTTGGTTTGTGACAAAGTAAGGAGCATTAAGGATTTTACGAAGGATTTTGGACTGTAAGGATTAGATTCGAGAGGAATTAGAGGATTTAGTGGAGCCATAGCTCAATGCCGTAGGTCCAGATAGGCCCTATAGTAGTCATGTAGATCAGTGTTTTGTAATGGATTGGAAGTTTGGACCGTTTGTCTAGTAAATGTTGTAATAGTCGGAATCGACGAGCAGTTTCCTGTCTTTTCAGTCTTGTATGAGGATTCCATGTCAGTCGTTTGTCCAGATTTAGTCCTAAGTAACGGATCTGTTCAACAGGAATAAGTGGAGTATTATTAAAAGATACTGTGGGGCAAGACCAAGGTTTACGACGAAGGGTAAATGTGATTTGGTGGGATTTATTGGAATATATTTTAATCCTCCAGTTTTGGCACCATTCTTCAAGGGTGGTGATGTGGGATTGGGACACAATGGAAGGATCATTATTCATTGACAATAGGCATGGGTGCAAAACTTTGGATATAAATCATATTTTGGATTGCAGTTGTTTGGTGACATTAGAGGCTGTTTTCCCATTGGTCCCATTTAAACGTCATAAGACGATTTTAATGATTATGAGTAAGAAACTCGTTAAAAAATAATCATGAATCATCTAATAATTACAATAAACCAGCTGTTCTGCATTCAATGTTTGTAGGGCCCCATCAATCGGAATGACAGATCTTCGACTGTCACTCCAACTTACCGCGTAGGGTTCCTTTATAGTATCTAGGCGACCAAAATGGTTGGTGAAGGAGAATGTCTAAAGATGAGGTTTATCGTCTGTTGATAGTAGAGCCCCAAGTTGAACTAACGGAGTGAATAGAAATCAAACAAACTTCATACAACCATGTTTAAATGTCTGGTAGTGTTGGCCAACCCTATGTTAAACCTTAGTTCTTGATCTTATACTAAGCTTAGGCTACTTTGATATTCCAAGGTAGTTTTTATTTATTTTAGTTCTAGCATTTGTGATGGCCATTATTACCGATAGTGTAAGATGGTTGGTTTATTTTGTGATGCGATCTTCATTGTAAGATAACGATCGTGCATTATCTAACTACGAATGGAACCAGTTTTAGTATTCATTTTCAAATTATTTTTGGAATGCGTAAGGTACCCACTATCTGCCCTGTTTCACTGATGGATCAAGAAAGGACTCGACAGAACTAACGGGGGTTTACATAGAAGAATTAGGCATTGAACTAAGCTTCCCACTAAGTAAATACTCGACTGTCTTTCAGGCAGAAGTGTTTGCCATCTTGTCGGCAGCTTCATGCCCTAGCTGTGAAAGGACAGGGATCACCATCTTTACAGATAGTCTTTCTGCCCTTCAAGCCTTGGAGTGATCTAGTGTCACCTCTACATTGTGAATCATTAGCGTGCTTAAAGACGCTTAAGTTAGTGTGGGTCACAGAACATAAGGGAATCACAGGTAATGAGAAAGGAGTGAAGGGAATGTAAAGGGCTGAGATAGGCCAAGATTTTAATAACTAAACCCATTTTCCAACTTCTAAAACTAAGTGGCTGCTAGGTCTAAACAGAAACTAACTCCGATTGTTAATTGGAAACCTTACAGGTTATTGCAGACATCTTGAGATATGTGGAATAGTTCATGATGAAACCTGCTGCTTGTGGGGACATGCCCCAGAGACTGCCTTACATTACATAGCAGATGTGGCCGGAATGCATCACTAAGATATAGCCTTTTAGGCTCTGATAGAACCACATGAAATGAGGCTTCCTCTATAGATTGGGCGTCCCTTTTAAATTCCATTAGTAATTCAAAAAGGTTCGATATAGAGGAATAAGATACACAAAAGAGTCATTCTTCCATTCCAACTTACTCTAGTTTGTCTTGGGGATGGCAAAAAGGACCAATCTTTTTGTATTTTGACCAAGATTTTTATGATTTTGAATTAATTTTTTTTTTTATTATTATCATTCTCATTAATTTAGAACATACTCATTCCTATTTATGACTATACAGTTTTATATTTATTGTTCATTCATTGTTATTTTTATCTACATCTTTTTGCTACTAATTTTATTTTTCTTCGTTATCATTCATGTATTCGTTGTATCTCTGGTGACAGTTAAAACTGTTTGGATTCTAAAAAATAAATCAATAAAATTCAATAGAGTTAGATTAATTAGATTCAATTAAATTAGAAATTTAAATCGATGTTTCTTTTAGGTCTAATGATATAAGATGAGCTCTATTTTGTCTGCGTATATGTGATATTATTTTTTCAGTCCAAGTGAATACCGGACTTCGCGAAACGTTGTCTATCTATTTACCGTTGGTCTGGAAACTAAAGGTCTAAATTTTCTTTTATAGAGTTTATGCTTTTTTATACTAACTAATTCCATTATTTTGAATAAGGATGACATCAATTAGATCAAACATTGTAAGGTCCTTTGAGTTCGCGGAGTACCTCCTTTCGAAGGAACTGAAACTCATTCAAATCAACTGTGGAGTTATTCAAACATTAGACGTGCTTTGATTATGAAGATTATTAAGTTAAGCTTTCGCTATTTTATTTGTATTTATTTCTTTAATTTAAACGTAATTATAATTTAAAAAATCATTTAATTCTAGTCAGAGCTCATCACCAATATTTCCATTATGTATATGATTATGATTCAGTTTCAAAATATTGAAATAATTGGAATAGTTGTTCTTCAGGCTTGATAATACAGATGATCGTATAAATTATTTATATTTTATATGAACAATCATCACCTACAGGAAATTATAGTATAATAATACTAGCGGATTATAAGGTAAAGATTTCAGTTTAAAATGAATGTATTTCTTTTTTAAAATTTTTATTATATTTGTTACCGTTTTATAATTGTTAATTTTATATTTATTACTTTTAGCTTAATATACTTATTTATTTTATTTTAAACTTTGTATGCATGTTAGAGTGTTTTTTTTTTAATATTAATAGATTTTAAATGTGGACGACCATGGGTTTTATGTATGTATATATTTGTTTACTATATTTGGAATACTTATATAATTTTTATACTTTTGACTTAAATTTACTCTTTAATTTTTGATGGAAAAAAGAGAGAACATTTTTAAAATTTAAATAATGGAAAAATTAAACACATTTGAAGAACAATAAAAAGCTAGAATAAAAAATTAAAATGTTTAAGGGAAGAAATAATAAATAATAAAAAGGAAAAAAAATATGTATAACTTTAGCACATAATTCAAAAAGTTTTTGTGACAATTTACAAAATTTTATGTTGTGACTATTTATAATTATAGGATTAAAAAATATTGTGCATTACTAGTCACAAGTATGCTGTCATTGGCAACCCATTTAAGTTGGGCAGTACGACATTTTTAATACAGTCTTCTAGAAAATTATGTGCAACAGTGCCTTAACTATTTTTAGAACAGATTTAGTTTTAGATATAACCCTAGTTCTTCTTAATGTGGGATTAGTAAGTTATCTAAAGAACGTCTTTGCCTAATGTTAAGGATTTTCGGTTTCTCAATATGTGACTTATTTTTTTTCCTCTCTTTTTCTTAAAATAGTCCCATAGGTGCAAATAAAGTTTAAAATCCGTTGCTCATTGGCTATTTGCTCTTGAAATCAAATACTATAAACCTTATATGAATTCTGATAATTAAAACAATTTTTTTTAGAGTGGAACGTATGAGTCAATTTTTTCATATATCAAGACAACCCTTGATAGATGAAAATGCAAAAGTTTGCATTTTACTGAATTCAAAAATATTGAAAATATAAATTTTTGCACTTTCATCAATTCAAAAATATTGAAAATACAAATTTTTGCATTTTCATCAATTCAAAAATATTGAAAATACAAATTTTTGCATTTTCATCAATTCA
>NW_027108682.1:69221-69967 GCF_000696795.3 Halyomorpha halys | reverse complement strand
TCATCAATTCAAAAATATTGAAAATACAAATTTTTGCATTTTCATCAATTCAAAAATATTGAAAATACAAATTTTTGCATTTTCATCAATTCAAACATATTGGCAAAGTTAATAGATTCGAAAGATATGTTTATACCTGTTAATTGTTATTTAACAATAATAATTATTAAATTTATATTAACATTTCATTTATGAAAGGTTCAATGTATATTATTATTATATCCTACTGAAAGTTTTATAAAAATTATACCTTCGAAAATCGACGCCATTTATTTCATATATTCGTAAAGTTTTGACTTATGTTGTCCATTATGAAACGGTAATATTCCGTTTAGTAATTACTTACATGCACTATATTTATTATATAAGTCGTTATAAACTATAAAAGATCACATTTTAATCTTGGTATTATTATTAAAAAAAGTTCAATATATTTGTTTGCCGCATTTTATTTTACTTCTTTCTCTTCAAATTAAAGACTTTAAGGAATATTTTTTACTTCCTTATTATCGAAAGCTGGGAAACTTAGTATTCGTAAAGGAAATTAAAAAAAAATATGGCCTAAGAATCGAACATTTCCTTAAAACTGTAGAATTTTTATAAATATAATATTTTATCACGCATTTCTGGAGGTTCTAAAACTCTTACGAATGAAACTCTTACGAATGTGGATGAATCACATTTATGCATTAAGAAACGAATATACCACCTAAAGCATTTCATCCTTCTAAAATATCCAGCATCAT
>NW_027108682.1:65449-67948 GCF_000696795.3 Halyomorpha halys | reverse complement strand
TTTTTAGAGTTCTACTACTGGGTAGTTTCTCTACATCCTGTATCATATCATTATGTCATTATGATCAAATTTACTGGTTGTATTTTTTTATACAGTTGTAAATATCAATAAATAAATAAAATACAAAAAAAAAAAAAAGAAACGAGTTCGGTGAATTTTCTCATTTTGCGGTATGATCTTCAAAATTGACGATAGTGAATAATTCTTTGATTTTCCAATGAAAAAGGACGAATTTCTATACTTTCCTGACGTTTCTTATAAATTACTTTTCCACAAGCAACTTGTCACTCTTTCGCAACTAAATCCTAGCCAAACGGAATCGGTTCGCAATTCGCACTTGTGCGTACGAAAAGTGACGAAGAATACGGGCTTAGTGGACGGAGTTCCCTACCCAGCCGTGTATCAACGTGTTCGGATCATTCGTGCAGAAATG
Organism: Halyomorpha halys; assembly: GCF_000696795.3. Lineage (NCBI taxonomy): Eukaryota > Metazoa > Arthropoda > Insecta > Hemiptera > Pentatomidae > Halyomorpha > Halyomorpha halys. The sequence goes on along the minus strand of NW_027108682.1, from coordinate 67,515 downwards.
TGTTCCATGTTAAGTGTAATAGAAACTAATTTTTTTCAGATGTATATTGGAGCTGGCTTTTATAAATCGGATTCCTGTACTATAATTGTGTTAATTAGTTTTCTAATATAAATAGTATTTATAAGTCCTTTATTTAAATTCTATAAGACTTTCTAAAGTAGAATTCTTTACTTATTTAGAATCCTTATTAATTTGTGGATTTATGTAAATATATTTTAATTTAATTATATATGTACATCAGACTATTATTATGTTTTTTTGTGTAAGCGGATTTAGTGCGACGAGAGACCTTATCGTCATTCTATTGTAAAAAACTGTGTTAAATAAACATTACCAACTTTGTTACAGAAAACCAGTACAGTCTTCGATAAGATTGTAGAATATGACTTCGACGATTTTGCCATCCTCTGCAAATACTTGAATATTGAGCTGCTGAGGGCAGTCAACGCCCTCTACTGGCCATGCTACAAGATAGTAGTCGTGGTCCAATGTATCGAGAAGGCAGATAACTCCTGCCGTGGAACCGTGAGGTATTACTGGAACCCTAAGTTCGACGGCCTCGTCACTCACAAATATGAAGTGGACGACTACTGCATTTGTGTGTCGGCAGCTTTCTTTTATTATGAATAAATGAATTCGGTGATATAAATGTTTTATTTGTTACAGAAAAAAACAATTCTTCTTAAGCCTCATACCAATCTTCGAAGGGATAAGTTGCTGTTAATACTAATATTTATATCAAAAGGATATAATTCTATCCCTTCCCCTAAAGAAAAAGGAAATTTTAACTACTGAAATGATTTTATATTATAGTCTCTATATCAATTAACATAAAACCTAAAATTGTTGGATTCAAATCCCACTTGATCCCGGATAATTTTCTTTGTATTTTAACCTTGACAGACATCAGTGACCGTTTTCCACACAAAAGTGTTGGATCACTGTATTACATGACGTTGGGTGCGAAACGAAAGTTAACCAAGGTAAAGCAAAATAGGTTTTACCGATGGTCAGTGAATACCTAGTGAGATATTGGAAAACATACAGGTCCTCATTTTATTCCTGGCATATTAACAGGAGAAAGGTATGTTAACTTAATTCAAGATATTCTCCCCCACACTATTGGAAGACAAACCATAAGGGATTAGGCATAATATGTAATTCCAACATGAGAGGAGCCCAGTACATTTATTGGTAACAATAAGAAACGCAAATGACAAATCTTTTTTAATGTTTGTTTGGAGTCTTTTAAATAATTCCCGCCGGTCAGCTTCAACTGAGCAGTTAGGAGAAAATTTGAGTTTTTAGACAAGATAAAAGTGAGTGTGACCTATTCTAATCCTAGTCAATATCACCTCCTCTGTGCGACCATTTACGGAGTTGCCAGGGCTTTATTGTACTCCTCGGGATTTCGTTCCAAAAATATTCCCATCTATCTTTTATTTCCTTTTCGAGGGAATGTGTCGATATATTTTGTGCTTACTTAGAAAAAAAATGTATCTGATACAGAGTTAACTTGTATAATTGAATTAGGGCTTAAGCCTTAATACTGGATATTTTGGAATTGGTGAAATATTTATTAAAATTCTCGTCTTGACCTACAGCATTGGTCATTTAAATTTTTTGGTATATGTGACGTTTTCAATATATTTTAAATATTGGTTTTTATATGTATAAACAGTTGTACAGTTCGGAGAAATGACCAGTCTTGAAACCACAAAGGGAAGCTGGCTTAATCGTCAAAGCGTTACGTAATTCTTAACGCGTTATGTAACGGACGGTCTTTGAAGGTTTAAGTGAGATTATTTATTTTTTGTTTGATTTTAAATTATGATATTGATTTATTTTTTCACATAATTAATTCCATCATCCCGTGCTATATGATTGTAAAGCTTATGATATTCGTATATAATAGAGAGATTACAGGTTCTTTTTCTATGATGCATTTTTGTATTAAAATGATCCCTATTCCTAGTGAGGATCCAGGCAAACATGCCATCATTGTTGACACCGCCTTCAGCGGATCCGGCAAAACAAGAAAATGAAATAGCCGTTATATGTATATA
>NW_027108682.1:56804-65324 GCF_000696795.3 Halyomorpha halys | reverse complement strand
TATTTGTAAATGCCTTTCCTTTGCTCCAGGAGGTAAGAAAAAAAAAATTAAAATGATCATTTACTACAAAAAATTAAATCATCATGTACTACAATCATTATTACAAATCATTGTCATTCATATTATTGTATTCATTTATTGCAAAATTTACTCATTTTTTTTCTCTTACGCTTCAATTTTTATTGTTAACAAACAATTACCATTCATACATTTAAACAATAAGTAAACATATATGTATACAGTGAAAAAAATGTCTTTTTACTGCCGTGGGGACATTTTAAGGTAGTTAACGTACGCAACGAGGTTAGCTTGGTGGCCTTGATTCGTCGTAAAATTAAAATTATACTTCACAAAATTCACTCTGGACAAATAATATTTAAATTAATTAAAATATTCGAGTATTTAACGTATTTTAATTTTATTCGTGTTCAAAAATATTATAAAGTCTTCAATAGGATAGCTTTCGTTATTTTACAGTGCAGATTTGGAACTTTCTCACTGAAGAATACTGGTAACTAGGATAGCATGAAAGATTTATGAGGAGTAGAGAATAATAGGATTAGGCCCAGCTAAGATAAGCCCCGTGTACATAATGGTGTCCCTAATTAAGTCCCGAATGAACGATCGATAGAAGAGAGGACTGGAAAGTTAGTTCAATCCATGCCGTGGAGAAACAGGCAGGGTGCTGAGTTATACCTCCTGTAAACTAATTTTGTTAAATGTTCGAACATTAATGATTAAACATATCGAATAAGTTGTTAGTTTCCAGAATAAAATCCTCCGGAACAGCATCATAGGCAGTCAAAATAGAGTTAAATTCAACAATTATTTGAATGTATAAAAGCCAATTTTGAGATTTTTTTCATATCACTTAATAACTTCTATTTCCCACATTATTTTGGATAACTCATGCCATAATTTCACTTTTGAATAAACTTATATCAAAATCCGATTTCACATAGTAATATTTTTAACTCGATGTAATGTATGTATACCATTTACATTTTTAAAATAACAAAAGCATATTTTTATTTATGTTCAACATTCCCAAAAACCTGATTTATTGAAAAGTTAAAAAATTAAGATTTCATAATCATACAAAACTTGCAAATAAATACAATAAACAAGACATTCGTGTGAATGGAAACACTTGAATGAAGAATTTTTCGCGTTCCCTCCGTTAGTATTTGCATAACCCATAGAGATGCCGTAAAACCGCACATCCGTTGCCAGTGACCATGAGGACAGCCGCTTAACATTTAATGCTGTGTGACGAGCATGCTTAATTTTTGTGAAAGACGGTTCATTGCAATTTTGAAGGTTATCGCTTTAAATTAAATATTTTCCGCTCCTCTTTTCTTAATTACTAGTTCTGTTCAAAGGAACCATTAGTTCAATAACTTTAAGTTCATCTGCATTAGTGCAGGATGCGTCAACCTTTCGGGTACTGGTGATACATAAGAGGGCAGTTAAATTTTATGGGGGTCCGCACTAGCATGAGACGTTAAAAAAATGTATTTTCTAATGGTAATGAGAATAATTTCATTATTCAAATTATTTCATGATAATTATATAAAATTTTTAATTTCAATAAAAGAATATAAAATATCACTATATTATGTTGATATAATATATATTACAAAAATTACGGACCCTCTACCGTATATGCTTTTGCAACTAACTCCTGCTTTTAATACCGAATACCAATCTTTATTTTGACATACCTACATATAATTGTAAAAAAATATTTGTTTGTAATCATTACTCTTTCTGACAACTGTAGAAAAAAATTGTTTAATTTTTCAAATGGGAATTATGAATAATGAAAAATGAGAAAAAAAAGATTATTCAACTGAAAGTTCTTAAAAAATAATTAATCAAGCAAAAAATTGTTTTGTGCCAAAATATTTTGGAATTTTTCAATTTCCAAATTTTTTCTGGGCATTGTTTTGTAAACATTGTGTTAGCCCTTTCCGTTTTCCATTCTTTAATATATTTTTTTCTTTTAAAGTTTTTTCTTTTGACAATCATGAGGTGAAAGAATTTCTTCTAAAAACTATTAAATCATAAGTGAGAAATTTATAGTAGACCATGTTAGTGAATACTAAGAGGAGCGCGGTGGTACCGTGGTAAATCACGATGCCACCAACTCCAAGGCCCCGGATTTGAATCCCGAGCAGAAAATTGTTTTCTGTTGCACAGTAGCCGTGAGTCAACACTCTGGGTTCTGGAGCCCTCCTGGAGTCCACCAAACCTCATAAATTGGGTATCCTTAATTTGGGTAAAAATTTGGCGGTCGAGCGTGATTCTGACCAAATCACCTCCTTGCACAACCATTGATCAATACAGTCAATACTTGCTTACAAAGTACTGAACCCCTGACCCTTCTTAGGGTGTAGTAGAGAAGATTTTATTATTTTTTTTTTTAAGTGAATACTAAAGGATTCACTGCTCAACTCGTATTGCAGGAAGAGGAATTTTATACAGAAATGGTTATCTATGAAACCTTTGATTTCTGTTCAAGAGTTGCAGACTAACGGCTATTTATTATTGCTGATCATGCTCCTTTCAACATATTAGCATAAAAATAAAAAGTTCGCTATTGAAACTCAAAACGTCTTAGCGGTTTTTTAAGGAAACTGTACCCACCCTTATTGTCTTTCCTAGAAACCTAATATTATAACCAGTTGTATAACAGGATCTCAGTAACCGAATAAAAAGAAAATTTTACAGCTGTTTAGTGTTTTTTATTTCCTCTACGCTTGCAGTGCTTTGTCGAATAACTTAAAATTATATCATGTTGGTTTAATTAACTCTTTTAAAGAAACAAAATGTTTTATTTTATATTTAATATAATTTTTTGAAAGATGGATGTTGTTTTTAATGTACAATATTACAGTTCAGTAAATGTGCTAAACTGTAATATTTAATCGAGCAATACATGTTTGTTACCTATTATATTTAAAAAAAATTAATTAAATCAAGAAGAAATAATTTCATCAGTAGAGTAATTTCCAGCCTTTTATTTAAACCAATTAAACTTATTAATTTATACATAGAAAATATAGGAATACTCTGGAATATCATTGTAATTTTTATTAAGAAGAAAGTTTTTTTTTTTTGTATAAGTACTTTCAATAGGCACAAAATAATGAATTTAAATAACATTAAAGCACTACTCTTAGATAATTTTTATTTTTTAAATCCTTTTCTGCTTTTGGCAGTTGTTTAATGCTGAGTTCAAATGTGACAGCAATGAACACTTGGCTATCCGTGTAAATAAAAAAATTACAATTTATTTTTATCCAGAGGTTACATATGCATACTGCTTATTTATAAATCTACAACTTATGAAACTGGCACATTTTATTTTTAAAGAAACAGAAGTTGTCATTAAAAGTAAAATTAACTGTTTAACAAGTGATTGAAATGAACAGTTTTGCTCTTTTCGAAATAACTGAATTAAATAATTAAAATCACTTTTTGCATATTATACATTGATTCTTTGATAATTTAGTTTTGATTAAATGGTTAAAAGGAGAGCGCGGTGGCCACGGGGTAAAGCGCGCTTGGTTAGAAACTTTAAGGACCCGGAGTTCGATTCCGGCTGGGCAGAAAATTATTTTCTGTTACACTGTAGCCGTGAGTCAACTCCTGTGGATTCTGGAGCCCTCCAAGGGTCCACCTAGCGTCTTAAATTGCGAACCTTAATTGAGTAAAAATCTGGCGGTCGAGCGCGATTATGACCAAATCAACCTCCTTGCACAACTGTTGATCTAGTAACAGTACTTCTTTACAAAGTACTGAACCCCTGACCCTTCATGGGTTGTAGCGGTACAGATTTAAATTTAAATTTTAAATGGTTAAAAGTAGGACGTAAATTTTAGAAAACTACCATATTTTTATATTTATATTTCCGCCATAGTTTTGCAAAACAAATAGGTAAGAATTACGAGACAAAAAATACTGTTGAAACTAATTTTCTGAAAACTGTTACATTAGAAAATCGTTAAAAGTTAAATTGGAGTTAAGTCATTCTGTGAACTGAAATGCTCCTTAATGGACTGAATAAATTTGGATTTTAAAATTTAGATGAAACCCAATTTTTTTTAGGAATAATTGTTAAATATTTATTTTTCAATTACTCTGTTACTAAGGATTTATTTATTAGGGAAACGTATTATTAATTTAAACAATCTTTTGATTCATTTTTATAAACTATTTTTATTTCAGTTAGTAAAATGCATTCAATATTTATAACTTGCCCTCTATTTATAAATCCAAGGGAATATATCCTTATATATTAATTTGCCTTGGGAGTGGTCTGGCATCATTTATTTTAATCTCTTACTTTATTATTTTAAATTTCTGACGTTTGAGTGTTAATTGATATGTTTTAACAGATAAATGTACTACTATTTTACCAGGTGTACTTCCTTTTGCCTCAAGTCAATGGTGGTCCACAGGCGGTTCAATTTCTATCTTAGTGGTCCGCAAATGTCAACGAGTTGGAAACCAGTGGTCCCCAACCATTTTTCGGCCGAGGAGCCCTCTTGACACTGGTAAGAAAATGGCGAAACTCTTTTGGTAGTAGGTAACTGATGGTATGCTTATGTTTTTATTTTATACAAATAGAATTTCAAATGTCGTTTTATCAACAAAAGCTAAGAAATGCTAGGACATCAACACAAAAATTGAAGAAAATCTCAAAACTGTGTTGTGTTGACCTCGATTGAACCGTCCCTAAATTATTTCACAGAACCTCAAGAAGAGCCTGGTGAAATCCTAGTGTTCTGCGGAACTCGGGTTTTGAACCACTGGCTTAGAGAGTACATGGAATGATATGAAGAAGGTAAGAGTAGATTTTATGTGTATTTTTGGAAAAAGGGTATTAATTGTTAAATGATTTATTGTTGTCAATTCTTAATCATTTGTTTTCGAATATTTTTGAAATATCTTTAAATTAAATGCATAAGTGAATCTCTATCTAAAAAATCTATCAGATTTAGAACTGATTTACAAACAAGCAATTTATTTTCACGGAACGGCCTTAAAGACCACTTCTTTATGGATATAGTTTGTGATTTTTCTTAACTGATTTCTAATTTTAAATTAATTTGTTTGTTGAACTCTCTTAAGAAAAAATATATAAGTACATGGTTATAACGGAATACTATGAGGACAGATAGGTATACTCGTAAGTACCCTATCTAGTAATGTAAAAATATCCCACAAGGTTGAAAAATTATGTGAATATCACATGAAGGAAAATATTCCTTCCTTCATGTGATATTCACATAATTTTTCAACCTTGTGGGATATTTTTACATTACTAGATAGGGTACTTACGAGTATACCTATCTGTCCTCATAGTATTCCGTTATAACCATGTACTTATATATTTTTTCTTAAGAGAGTTCAACAAACAAATTAATTTAAAATTAGAAATCAGTTAAGAAATCAGTTATCACATGAAGGAAGGAATATTCTAATGTATCGATGGCTTAATTCGCAGTGGTACTAAGTACATTTCCACTTCTTCACACAAAAATAAAATTAAAGGTTCTCTCTTTTAGGAAAATTACAACTTTTCAATTTATTTTCCTAAATGAGAAAACTTCATGTTGTATTTTTTGTGAAATTAGTGGAAATGAACTTAGCACCACTGTAAAGTATGCTATCAACATTTAATACATAGGTAATCTTCCATCGTTGAAAAACATTTGTCATGAATTAAAATTTTTACTTGCAATGTAATCTAAAATTATACGCTAACATTGATTAGTCAACATTTGCAACACAAACAAGATACTGCTTGTAAAGCTTCTTTTTTTTTCTTTTTTTTTTTGTTGCTAGCTCGTTTGATCCGCCAATCATCTAATTAGCATTTTTCTATAATTACAGAATATATCTTATTCAACACCAATTATAGTACTGTCTTTTTTTTATTTTATTTAACGTACTTATGCATTACTGCAACAGTACTTTGCAACTGGAGGCCGGAATGCCATATTATTTCGAGGTTAAAAGTTTGTTTTTACTATTCTTCTGGTCAATATTTATTTCATATCCAGTTAATATACACTTTATAATATTAATATATTTTAACATTTACATATATTAAAAAAAGAGAAAAGGGTATAAGATATGACACGCATTCAACTGACTGGCTTTATTGGGTTCAGTACATCTATTTATATATATAGATATACAATATATATATACACATTCGATCAGCTGATCCATTCAGTCCAGCTGACATCGAAGTAACAGCTGATTGTAACTCCCTCCAGCCAATTTTCGAACAATCCTTGTACAATACTGTACAATATAATAACATATTTAAAAAAAAATTATGAATAACTATTTACAATATAAAAATATTACTATACCAATACCACAGAACAGAAAACTCACGAGCTCACCAAAACTAAACGCTATATACATACATTGAATTTAGAAATAAAATAAAAGGACTCTTGGTACAATAAAATGAACAATATAAAATAAAAAATCTACAAAAGTCGCAAATAAACTAAAAACAAAACATTAAACAATTGAATAAGTAACTTCATTTCAAGCGGAGGCGATATGAGAACAGTCCAGTCTCTATATTGTAGGGTCCATTGCAGGACCCTGCTTCATAATGAAAGCTAATAGTATTAGTTCAAAATACAAGTATAGGAAAAACGTGTTAATTACACTAGTATTTATTTTTTTCATAACAGGGAGGACTATTAGTGATATTACAGGAGTTAAAAAGTACTGAAGTACAGGTTACTATTGTACAAGTCGGTCGAATTGTATTAAGTTAAATCTACAAGACTAATAGTATTAGTTTGTACTGTATTATGAAACAGGGCCCTGGAAGTTTTAACTGTTCAATGTAGACAGTTCTCTTCTGTTTAGGTTCTCACATACTTTCTACAGTAACAATACAATTTTCCCTTATGATTAGGACCCTGAATGGGCACTCATATCGCTGTATCTCTTTACCCCTGTTTTTATATACAATCGTCCCAATTTCTAGACAGGATGGGAGCCTGTCTGTGACCTTTAAATTTTCCCGCACCACCCTCCTGGTTTTTTCTTATTCGATTCTTCCTCGTTCTTTCTGCCATAATTTTCTTCGAGCAATGTGTTGAAATGCCATATTACGTCAAGTTCCTTCGTTTCCTTTCGAATCATGGCAATGTCAAATTCATTCGATCAGCTGATCCATTCAGTCAGCTGATATCGAAGTAACAGCTGACTGTAACTCATGTTAAGATAAATATTTCAAAAGCTTGTACGGCGTAATAAATGTAATTGAAGTTTTGATTATAAATTTTTAAAATACAGAATTAATCAAATCAGATGATTTGCTGAATATACACGTGAGTATATGTTACGCTTGATCTGGTTATGTAGTTAATTGGAAAACTAAAAGACAGATAAATGAAATTTAAATATTGAACAAATTATTTAAATTTCCTACTAATGATATGATTTAGCTGGAAACAGGTCTTGATGAGTCAAACTCGTACGTCAATCTGCCCCAAAACCGGTTTAAGAAGGTTACATATAAATTACACTCTTAGTAAGAAACAATTCAATTCAGTGTTGAACAATGCCCACAAATAGACAGTATTTTAATATAAAATATATTTATATTATCTTGTGTTTTTTACGGGATAAAGTACAAAATATGTACAACAAATATTGTTGCCCATACTTTGCAACAAATATTATATTACATTAATATATTTTAGCAAATAAAATATTTTAAAAAAAGTATTTCTTTTACTTAATGGTTGAATTTGGAGTGAAAAGTTTGTAAGAGAGATTTTTCTAGGTAACAAGGAAAGAGGACTGAAACAAGAAATAAGGACTGCCAGAAAAAAATCGGTTTTATTTGCGATTTATTAATCCAGGCCGCAAGTCCCAGAGCTGCTGCTACATCCTCGTGCCTAACAATACATTTGGTGGCTTAAAACCTCTTCTTTTTTTTTTTTTTTCGTTTCTTGTGGGAAGGCTAAATATTTTCGTCAGTTGTAACGACGTATACTGTAAATATTAACTTTTCATTTGATTAATCTTATACTTCTTTTTTGGTGTTCACTCAAGTTTGTAAAATGAGGAAGTGATTTATCAAAGACATTTTCTAAATTCGTGCGCATTAAAGAAAAAAATATTTTTTTAAATATTTATTTATTGCTATTTACAACTGTACATTATAATACATTTAGTAAATCTGATCTAAGTTAAATTGAAGTGTTACAGGCGTGTAGTGAAACCATTGGTTGCACTCTAATGACATTTTACATTAGCTGGTCTCGTGATTATCTTCTTTTCAGGCGCCTCGGAGGATTGTCAGGAATGGAAGAGGATGCAAGATTAGAAACTAGGGCGTTTGAGTGGTTAGAGAGTTTATTATGGATGGAGCGATATCTGGTTCGGGCTAGATCGGTTACATAGGGAACATTAAGGTCTTTATGTATGATTTTATTTGTGACAAAGTAAGGAGCATTGAGGATTTTA
>NW_027108682.1:45898-56349 GCF_000696795.3 Halyomorpha halys | reverse complement strand
CATACGTGGTGAGGATAGTGTTAGGATTGGTTGGAATGTCAACTGTATAGGCGGTGTAATAGAAAGATATTACTTCGAAATTATGAAAAACTAAATTATTTTCAGGCTACCTCCACCAACTACTACAAGCGCAGTATCAAAGACTGCTTATGTTAACTGGGGATAGATTCCGTACATTGAACTATATCGTACCATACCTGTTCAATTACCAGAAGAACTAATAAATAAATCAACCCCAAAAAAAAAAAAAACTAAAAAAGAATTGTGTGTGCTTAGTAATAGATACTATTGGATCCTTATTTTTATCACATTCTGTATCATCTTGTTTTATTCTCATTATTATATTAATTCACTAATTGTAAATTTGCAGCTTTATTATTCACTTCATAATCCTTTCCGTTATTTGTATTATTATTATTATTGTTATTATTTTTATCTTATTTATTTATTTTTTTAATAATAATTTTTTTTACTTTATTTTCATTTTAGTAGTTGTTAATTAAATTATTAATTGTGTCACTTGAGATCAATTCATATTTTACTTACCTAGCTCAAAAATCGTATAACCTCCACAACGCCATAATAGTCTAAACTAATATTTACATTTCACTTATGTCTATCATTTGTATGTGTTATTTTGACACCGACTGATAGATATTGTCATCTGTTCAGACCATAATGGATGTAATTTTTTAAATGAATAAAATAAATTTTAAAAAAAATCCGTTAATAATCATGATTGGTTTATAAATTTAACTGCTCGTTTTATGAAGTAAAGTTATATTTAGTTACTCTTGCGAATTAATATCTTCTGCAGTAAAATTATTATGAAAAAATGGAAGACTGTGTCTTGAGGTACAATGCTTCGTGAGGAATGAACAGAAAAAATTAATTTTTTTTTTTAAACATTTAAATAAGAAACAATGATTACATTCAAAAACGATTCATAGCAAAAATTAAAATATTATATTACAGACAAAAACATGAAATATTTCATAATTCCGTATTTTCAAGATAATTCTATATTTAAAATGATTTTATACCCAAATAAGCAAGCTTGAAATACTGTTCTTCCAAAATACTTCACAGTATTTAGTAATTCAAATATTCTGTTTTAATAAATACAACAAGTCGTTTGTGATTCAATTGATTTGTCTTTAAAAAAAAAAATATTTTGTATTTAAATTGAAAGTAAGTACTTATATGAAAATTATTTTGAGTCACAAGACGTGCCCATATCAGGTTTGATAGAATATAAAGAATGAGTACTGGCAAATAGACTGAAGTAGGCTGTTAATTATTTAGCTGTTTATCTTAATAATTTATTAATTAGTAATTAATAATTTTTTTTTCTCATAATTTTCATAATTCATTTTATCAAGTTCAAACCAAAATACGGTTAACCAGTAATGTCCATGATGCGTCTATAAGCCAGAAAGTTGTCAATTAATTTATGTTGATCATTTTGAAAATGATTTTAGTTTTAAACTCGAAAAAGTATCGAATAAAACGATGATTACTTATTAGTGTCCTTGGCAATATAGATGTACTTTTCAATAATGTTCGACAATTATTCCTTTTGATTCTTTGGGTGGTCAGGACTAAGAAAACGAAATAAAAAATAAAAAAGAGCAAGGTTACGTAATAGGAATGCTAATTCCTATTTCATCATACTATACTTTACTTCGGGTCTGATTTCAAGAACCTGAATGTCAAAACAAGAATAGAAGTGATGGAATAAAAAATGAGTATTTTTTATTTTTATCTAAATGTCTAACATTATTAATGTAAAAAAAACAAGATTTATGATTTTTTACTTTTAATTTATAGAAGTTATTTGAAAAAAATAAGTCAATTTTATTATTAGCAATGACCAATATTATGCAACGGCACATGAATCTGTTTTTGCGTAACAATTTTACGGAAACCGGTTAAAATGTGCGTAGAGCCACGAGATATTTTGTTTACCGTCTATTGTTATTTATCATTATATAATATATAGATATAGTAGACAATGAATTAAATAAATAATCTAATGAATATTAAAGTTTTGAAGGACAAGTTTAAAAACGAATCTTACCTTTTTATTTCTAAAAATAATTTTATTATTTTATTAGCTAACTTTATTGGAATACTCCATTGATTTTTACATTTAAACTCATTTAATGCATTCAGCAATATTTTATTCTTAGTCTATACAAAGAAAAAAATAAATTTGTTCATAATTACCTCGAAATCTATATTGAGCACAGGTAGAAAAGAACTAAACATTAGAAGAACACTATCTCGTATATTTTTTGGATAACCAAAAAAAATAAAAAATTGGTGATAATCAGTAAACCACAGTAAACGAAAAGAAATTATAATTGTAGATTATAAAAATAATAATAACAAATTCTGTTTGGTTCCTTATAGCATATGTGGGTTCAATTTAAGTCACTTAAACAATAAAAATAATAATGCATGTATAATTTTGACTAAATATGTTGATTTTATCCATTTAATCAATAGCGAAGCATTTCCGGGTATTCTTCGTTCCATTTTGATACGTTATGTCAAGATATATCAAGAATGCCACCAACTCCGTTCTGCGAACGAAGGAAGAAGCTTAAGTGAGACAAGACGTCCAAAAAAATGTAGAAGGTTACATGAACTTCGAAAGTCTCTCGTTCATCGCCATTTCAAGTGAAATTTGCATATCCAATTCCTACAGAATATAAATCAAATCACATTGTCTCTTAAACGGTAATATGTTACATGTATTTTGATAATTTAACATTAACCGTAATTAAGTATACAGGTAATTTTCATCGAACATCGTTTAAAAAGTGACCATCAAGTGAAAACTTCACAAATCCTAGTATCCATTATTATGAAAATTCAAAAGATTCTTATGAGAAGTAATATTGTTTTACAAGTTTGGTTATTTTTACAATAACGACGCTGTGAACCTCAAGATATCTTAGCTGTTATGGATTAATTTAACTCAAGATAAGAAATATTGGTGCAAGAGAATAAAACATTGATAAGTGAATTAAAATAAATAATAATCAGAGCTGCTTATGAGCCATTTTTATAATAATAAATTACTCATGACTTTTTCCTAATAAATATTGAGCAAGTTTTTATAAATATTAATAAAGTTCACACATATTCCCACTTAGCATTAACATATGGGACCCATGCACAGTCGGTCGGAATGATAGATAAACTAAAAATGGACATACGGATTGTAAGATTGTCAGAGGGATTATAAAAAAAATTAGAATAATCACATTTCAGAATTTTCTCTATAATCCTTACTATCTGAACGTCCGTATTTTTTTTCACTTACCTATGTATGGAATATATAGTAAGAGAAAGTATCGGGAACAATTTGAATTCAAGTCGAAAATACGTGTTTTGAGGTCCCATGATTCCAAAAAATCTTGTCTGGCTATATTTTCTGAGTGTGTGTGAACAGCCTAGCTCAAGAATGAAGTGTCGTACGGAGCTAAAATTACATACTTAAAGTGGGTATATGCCTGGGATGTAATAGTAGCTTTTTGGATAAGATCGGCTGACCAGAAGTGTCGTTTAATAAAATCGATTTTTCACTTTTTTTTCCAATTTTCTGGAATACGATTTTGATTAAACTCGTCATTCTAATGTAGCAGTAAATGTTCTTTAATATCAGGTAGGTTTGATCATTATTAACATAGACCTGACTGGGCTTAAATAACTAAAATCTATCTCGAAAGTACCATTAATTTTTTTTTTTTAAGAAGTGTCCCATCTAACATTTTAACTATTCGTTAAAAATGGACATTAACAATAAAAGGATTTGATAATGAACTTGAGGAGATAAGAGGAAAAATATTTTTTCTAGGATCAAAGCACATTTCCGGATCACTATTCTATGTAAATTGGGGTATTATATATAGTTTGAAAGCCAAAGATTTTAGAAAAATAATATTTACTAAAGAAAGACATATAATGTTATGGAAAATCACGAGAGAAACGCTTAAATAAAAGGTATTTTTTTTATCAAGTTTGGCAGACGCATGCGCAAGGGGTTTTTCGTTATAAATAACGTTTTCTCGTCACCATAGTGTCACCAAACTCTAGATTGTTATCTCACCTTCTCCAATCATGTCAAGAAGAGGCTCAAGCTTGCCCGACTTAAAACGTTTAATGGGTATAGGGTGCACCATCTGCTCCCTTCACCACAACTTTCATTACGCCTGAAACTACTGATCTACAAAGCAATTATCAGACTAACTCTAATACATGGTGCTCCTTTAATAAGACACCTCTACAAAACTACGTTAAACAGACTGAAGAGTGTCTTGGGATCTGTTCTTCGAAGAATCGTTTGGGAAACCAAGCTTCAGTGGGCCAAGACCAGTGTCATCTGTGAAGAGCACAACTCCCCACTGTGCCTGAGTTCATAAGCCGACGACACATACAATTTTTTGATGGGTTGAAGGCCAAATCTAATCCCCCTGTTTCGTGAAATTACCCCTCCACCAAGACCTGGAAGGTGGCAGTGCACTGTTCCCTGACGAGGGGAGTACTTTGGACTCGACAGTCAAAAGTCGTTATACTCACACCTCAACCAGTGGAACGTCCCTCCCCGTTCCAATAATCCACTGCATGATTTTGACTACCTTGATTGGACCCTGCACCGAACCTTACAATGCCACAGGGCAATCCAGGCAGCAGTGTGCTAGTATACACTTGTCACTTTGTATTATGCATGTGTATGTAAGTATTGTTTAAATTTCACTTTTTCAAATCGAAGTAGGCTATTAAATAAAAGTCGTGTGATGCGCGCACCATAGCAGATTTTATTGTCCTATTGGATTTATTGTTGTTATGAATGTCTGTTTCCATTATTTTATATTTAACTTCACTATCATTAATTTATTAAAAAATTAAGCTCATCTATTTCTGTAAATTAATTGCTTTAAAGATAGCATTTCTGGTTATGAAAATACTCAATTAGTATTACTGTAGTTCTGTGGAATGACATGATAACATAGAAAGATGTTGGTGCTCGGTAATTATCAGCTAATTAATCACTTGTTAATCTTTAATATATTGTTGCTTTCCTTCAATAGTGGTACATATGACAAAGACAAGTTATTTTTTTTAAATTTTGTATTTAGGTATTGCGTTAGTTGTATCGTGGTCTGGGGTTACCTGGTGACATTGGTACTAGCTTTGAGACCATCTGTAGAAAAAAAAAACAGTTAAGAAAGTAATTCCAGTCTACACTAACATCTTTCGAATACGTTCGATTCAAAATAAAATCAAAACATTATTTTGCCAAAAACACTACTAAAGCAAAGCAGCAATATATATATTTACGATGAAATTATTAATTGATCAGCAGAGTTATTATGATTATAATTATTAGAATGCATAATATTACTTAATATGCACAATGAATTTTAAATCTGCAACATGATGTTTTTAAACATAAAAAAAGTCCTTTGGACTACACTCTATAGAATTTCATGACGTTAATTTTAGTTAAGGAGAAATATAACTCATAAAATATATGTTGAAAATTTGATTCTTATTTAAAAAAATATATATACTAAAATCATTATAATTACCATTGAATTGACCTGTTTGAATGTTAAATAACTTTTTAGTTCTTAAAAATCTAATCAATGATTCTAGGAATCAAGAAGAGGATGTTTCCCTTAAGTCAACACTGAGAAACACTTTAATTTTTTCTTTTTTTTTAGAAAAAAGTTAAATTATCTTTTAAATGATTATAATTAAATATATTTGACAATAACGATATCGTATCCATAGAATCTTTTCGCAAGGACCCCCTTATGTAACAGAGGAGAATGTTATATAACCGAGGAGAGATAGGGTGGGATTAGTTTAGGGTTCCAAAACCGCTTTTTTCTTATAAAATAACTTTTTTTTTAAGGAGTATTGTTTTATTTAGAATTATACATTTTAAGAATGATATCTCCTATTTTAATATATTTTAAAGTGTTTTTAAAATAACAATAAAATGTCATAAAATCAGAAGATGAATTAAAAATATGTATAATATAAGGTTATATTATATCTGTAAAATATAAGGATGAAGTAAAAGTAAAAATTATATTTTGCCCTACATATATATATATTTATCTCGTTAGTTCCAGAACATATTCCTTCAAGAAATAAAAATTAAGAATTCGATTGGTTTTCCGTCAAAAATTTTTTCATTCAAAATGAAAAATTCAAGATGTACAAATAACAGAAACTTTTAGCACTAATCTTAGCCATTTCATGAAAATTAAAATATTTAGAATCGAACAAGACTTCTTTAGCTTAGTAAGTTTGTTTCCGTAAAGTTGTAATGGAAAATATAGTAGATAGTAAGTCTAATTATATTTCAAGCAATTTTCGTGAAAGCAAATTAAATCAAATCTTCGTTACCGATAGGTTTTTTTTTTTTTTTATATTTTGTTAGGATAGTATGCTAAAAAAATTGATAATATTTTGTAAAAAAATTATGTTGGGACTACATTCTGATCTGAAGATAATCGAAGTTTCAATGGATTCATTATTGAAATCTACGTTTTAGTATCTCAATGTTGTGAGTATATTACAGTATAACTTTGTATGAATCGTAAGAGCTAAGAAACTGCTTAAAATAAACACTTTACTATATAAATTACTTAATTCAACTTATTTCTAATTTAATTTCTTTCATCATCTTTTCTTATTAGGTTGATGTTTTACTAAAATAAAATGAACATAAAATTAGATTTATTCACCAATTTTCCATTGAACATGACTTGACAATATTTTAAATTTAAATTATAATTCTCTATAATTACTTGATTCATTTTTTCTAATCAGTCCATGTCTATCAGATAATTAGCAAGTTACAAATACTGGAAGGCTCAATTCTGCATTGTTAGAAAAATATAGAAAGCCCTGACTTATATTTAAGTCAAACGATAGACTGAACTTAAGGATAAAGTAATGATAATTTGATTTATAGTCCATGTACTAACTACGATCATTATTTTATGTTAATTATTGTTTATGCATTTGGTATTATGTGGTTTTATAACTTGAACATGTCTGGCGAATTATAGTCAGTATTGAAATGGTTATGTAATCTACCATACAGAAACTTCTCTAGCTACTCTTAGGAGGGAATATTTTAATTTATTTAAGTTATTTCGGATGAATTATGTATGTAATGTCTGTATTACTTTTTATAATACGAATAAAAAGTTGATTCGTAAAGCCATTTAGTAAACATGCTTCTCTAATTAACTATACTATAACTATAATTATACAATCATTATTATCTATTTTAATATAGTTTATCTCCCACAATATTGAAACGATGTTTATTACAAGTATAATTTTAAAACAAATTAATTTTTCTAGAATCGTTGAATAAGTTTTAGCTTTTTATATTCCTTAAGTCCAGAAGCTAAAACTATCCACGAGACTCAACATTAAAATACTGAACGATGTAATACTGTTGTCTTGATATGAATGATTTTTATTACTAATATAGTTACTGAAATTTCGAGGAAGAAAAAGTACTTTAATTTTCTGTAAGGTCAGCACTGACTGAAAGATATCAACCCACTTAAACCGGAACGAAAAGGATATCAATCAAGAAAATACTTCAAAGCTACCAAAGTAAGAATTGAAAAAAAAAAAATGTTCTGTTAAATAATAATTGCCTAAAACAGTACAGTATACACTAGGAACCAAGAAATCGCCCGAAATTATTTATAAACAATAAACATAAATATATTCTCCGTACAATTACAGGAGCGATCTGGTATCAGAGTCTTAACACATGGAGGAGAAGAACTAACAGCTAACTGCTTGCACAGAGACTGGTCAGTCAATAGCTCATGATGTGAAGGACAGAAGGTTAAGATGGGCGGGAAATGTGGTTCCAAGAAATCCATTAGGACGCCTCTACACAATAATTAATGCCAGTATAGATGGCCAGAGGTCGCGTGGGATGCCAAAACCAGATGGATCATAATGGACATAATCAGCAGAGATGCGAAAGAGCTACATGCAGCAAACTGTAAAGCAGTAGCCCATGGCAGGCAGGCGTGAAGAAGGCTGGTTCGGGCGGCCAAAGATCTACAACATCTGTAGCGCCAACCGAAAAAAAAAAAATAAATAAATAAAATTAATAATAAACAATAGCAGCGACATTGTAAAACCTTTTTTTTTAACAATGAATACCCATAATGTTTAAGCATATTAACCATATCGGTTATCATTAATAACTGTGACATACCAAATATCAGTTTTTTTAAACTTAAGTTGTAACTAGATGTACTGTAGTAGAATAAAACAAAATAAGAGTGTGAAATCGAAGGTTTTTTTTTTCTATAATTGACGAATCAGTTCCAAAAATAAGGTAGCTTAAATTTTTCAAGGTTTTGGAAAACTATAAAACGAAAGTTTGAAAACTCAATATTCCTAGTTTTGTGATTTTTTTTTCCCCATCAATATCCTAAATATTAGGACTGCATTGTCAGTTAAAAATAAAGCCTTTATTAAAAATAAATGCTATTTCTTTTTCTCAACAAAATAGACGATCCATCTATTGCTAGGAATACGATTTATATGAAGAAACAAATAAATAAATATTTAAAATTATTTTACAGATCATTGTAAACGTTATAAATCAGTTATTATGAAGTATTTAAATTATTCTGTAAGTTGCGTGTGAATATAAACAAACACACTCAATTAGTTCACTGGTTAATGTGAACAGCTTTAAAATAAAAAATTAAAACTACAACTTATGTACCTTGTAACTTACACCCCATGTACTTCTAAGCTTCTTAGTTACGTAATCATTCCAGGGAGTTACATAACCACATTCCAGCACCTAATTATTCCTTCAGTCCTTTTTTTTTTTTTTTTTTTAATTTCCTTCATCATGTTTTCACAATTAAAAAATAGATAAAATTTTAAATTTAAATAAATTTCTTGTCAATAAAACTCATTTAATATGTGTTAATGGGATGTTGAGGTTCAATGAAGACTGCAATGGGTCTTAGTTGAATCTAAATTGCCAATTTTGAAACCAGCTTTTGCACATTTAGAGATTAACCTGGAAGTGAACATACTTTATTACTTTACCAGTCTTCGATTGAGGAAGTTTCCAGTTAAAATTTAGAGAAAGAAAGTGAAAAATAGATTTTTTTTTTGTAGGAAGATAGTCCGGGTGGCGATGAATATAAGTACCAACATAGTAGAAAAACTATTTATTGTTAACCTTTCTACTATTCTGATACCTTTATTACCGCAACCCGGACTATCTTCCTACAATCTACTTCATATGGTCAACTATCTTCTTCCAATATTTTTTTTTTAATTTATTTTCAAAGAGGTGCTACCCCAAAAATATTTAGTTGCTATATACATAGCATACAAATCATATATACAGCAATATTTGAATAAACAAAGGTATTTATTTTTGTACTTTTATGTTAATATTTCTTTATTACCATCATTTTATTTTATGTAATTGTTTGAGAATTCCTAGTCACTCTATTTTTCTATTAACTAATCCAAATCTTTTAATGTATTTCTATATAAATGTATGTTATGTATATATTATATATTAATGTATTCTAATATAAACCTTTTAATTAAAAATCACTAACTTAGTAACCAACATATTTTTTTTTTCATTTCATTTATACACGATATTTATGATATCTAGATCCATTTTCAAGTCTTAAAGTATAATTTTCGTTAGTAAATTAAAATTTATCAACTTGTACTTGTATATTATATCATGATTTATATGTTTGACCGCACCCCAAACCATCACATATAATATCCCCGGTCAACTATCTTCTCATCTTTATTGTTTACCTTCAACTTTTTCATTTGTATATTAGTAATAATCCAAAAATTGTTCCTTTAAAAAAGATCCTCTTCTAATGTCTAGAATAAACAAAATCAAACAAACCCTTTTAGTCAATTCATGTTGATTTTTCAGAAAGTTCAAGATATTCCAAAAACAGTATCCTTTCTCCTAGGCTTCCTTTCTATTCATAGTACATATTTTTAGATGGAATTAATTTTTTCATAGGAATGAGTGTCCAATAAAAAAGATGTCTCATAAATATTGACATCTTTCGATGTGGTTACCGCTTGAGTACTACTCAGAGATGTGTGACTTTGATTCCCTCCTGAGTTAGATCATAGCTATTTTGTATGTCAGTTACAATAATTACTTTATCTTCTTAAATTAGCTAAGAGTTTAGGTTTAGGAGACCGATGCCTTATCCAATAGGCCACAGGAGCTATAATATACCCGGGGTTCATAACACAATATAATTAATTTAAATTAATGCTTGAAGTACCACGAATGGGTGGTTCCTTCCCAAGATTTTCAAGTGTAAATGAAACATATAACATATTTACTTATTGTATTGATTACT
>NW_027108682.1:34947-45848 GCF_000696795.3 Halyomorpha halys | reverse complement strand
TATTTAAATGAAAAAATAAAGAGGTTTCGAAATTAAAAAAAAAAAGAGTTCAGGTGTGTGATTATTTTTTTTTTCAAAAACTTATGTCATCAGTTTGTTTCGATGCCTTTTTTTCACGGTATTGTAGATACACTTCTAATTCAATAAAAAGGGTTTTGAAATTGCAAAAAAGAGAAGTACTTAATTTACTGCAAGTAACTATGTTTTATAAATCAAAATATCATTTCAGAAAAGCAAAATTTTAAAATAAAGTGAGACAATTCACGTAGAAAGGTGAACTAACAATGAGTTTCACCTCGGCAATTTCTGGGCCCTGTTTCATACTAAAGTACAAACTAATACTATTAATCTTGTCTATTTAGCTTAATACAATTACACTGACTTGTACAATAGTAACTTGTACTTTAGTACTTTTTAACTCCTGTAATATAACTAATAGTCTTCCCTATTATGAAAAAAATAAATATTAGTGTAATTAATTACGTTTTTTCTATACTTGTATTTTGAACTAATACTATTAGCTTTCATTATGAAACAGGGCTCTGGTGTTTCTTTCTTCCCTAATGGAATTTCTCGTATCGATTTACTTAATTACTTTTTCCTCTATTTTTTCATATAAGGCGTGAAATTTATCCTCCTTCGATTCTTTTTTTTTTTTTTTTTTATAGCTTGATAACAGTAAGGAGTTTCCCTTAGCCTGCTAATTGGGTTGCTTGGCCAGTAATTATTTTTCAGCAACCGATACTGCAGCGACGAATTCCTGATGAAGAATAAATGTTCGATTCCTATGGAAGTTCAAAATTGTTTAAACTTTTATTTTTTACTTACATGCAATTTATTATCCACCATTTATTATTTATTTATTTGCACCCTACTTTGACTTTCAGCTGTTCGAGTTTAACAGTGATGTTATTCAAGCCTGTCTACATTTTATTCATGAACCGTTTTGTTTTCCGGCTGCTCCTCAGGAACTGTTCTTCTTTCCAGAATAAAGTGTATTGGGCCGTTTACTGCTTTCCACCAGGTCACGAAGGATTTGTTGCAGTGGTAGTTTTCTATTGTTGCTTACAGAGCGAACTTTCATTCAGTTAGAACGAAAAATCCTGTTCCCCACTGCAACATTTGCAATAGCAATATTTTAAAATAAAGTCAGACTATTTACGTAAAAAGGTGAATCAACGTGTGACTTTCACGTCGGCAAACAATTTTCTGGGTTTCCCCTAGGTCTCTTATTACTCACTAAGGTGATAATTGCAATTCATCATCGGGTTAAGACAGAAAGGTGAGGTTGGTGGCATTGAACTCTCTTTCCTCTCTTAATTAAAGACATTTTCTTGAAAAACGTTCAGTAAATTAAATAAATTGTTTTATATTATTTCTTTTATCATTTTTTTTTTTTATTTATGTATTTTACTTATGTTAATTTTCTTTGTTTTTGTCAGTAGACACTGTATGAATAGTAACACATAGAACTAATTCGTATTGTCCTTAAGAAAATTTTATTACTTATCAATAATCGTAATATAAAAGACGTTTCTTCAAATCATGGCAGTTTTCCTAAAATTCTAATTGATTCATTCCAATTGATCGCAATGATTTAATTTTATGTTTTAATAAAACAAAACTGTTTACAAAAATTATATTTGAACTAAATAATTCAAAACATTATCCAAATTGTAGTCTCAAAACTTTTATTGTTTTTACACGTCCAACTTGTACGAGTAAGGTTGTAATAAAAGTGTATGATAGTGGTAAAATGAAAAATATTTTTGACTGTGAATTTTAATGGATATTTGACTTATTGGATAAAAATGTTTTGACCTGGGCAGAATAGCCTGTATGAAGTGTTTGGAAAAATATTAAATAATATGTTTCATAGTGAATTAAGATTGTCCCTGAAGATGGCCGAATTGGCCGAAACGTTGGACGTGTAAAAACAATAAAAGTTTTGAGACTATAATTTGGATAATGTTTTGAATTATTTAGTAAAAAATTGCCAGTCTCAAGAAAGAATTTTATGATTATAAATTATATTTGAAATTAGAAAAGATAAAGTAATGTTTCATTTAAGTATATAATCCGTTGACAAAAAAATATATATTACAGGTAAGTTATAAAACAAAAAATATCTACAAAAAGGTTGGGGATCTGTGAGTATTTAACATTCACTCGAGTGAATGAACAAAAAAAATTTTTTTCAGATTTTTTTTCCGATGGCCCATTTTAAAATTTTTTTAATAAATAAAACAAAATTATAAAATCGACGCTGATTTTTTTTTTTTTCTGACATTTAAGTCTAGACAAGAAGAAGTTTCGCAGTTACGTAATGTCTGAAGGACGTTATATAACCGATTGTCACAGATTAGATACAACAAACTTATCAATTTCGAATTTATTAAAAATTGAGATTCCATCATAAAATGAAGAAATGATATTAATTAAAAAAATTATTTAGGAAGTGATCTCAATTAGATTACAATGTAAGAATCATTCACGACTTGAACGATGCAAACAACAAAATCATTCAAATTGATTTACTCAATCAAATTCAAATGCTTAGAAATTTTGACTGTGATAAAAGACTTTGTTTATTGTAAGACTTTGTCATTTACAAAGAATTAAGAAAAAAATGTATCCAAATAAAGAAAACTGTAATAAACATACATTACATAAGGACATCCCGCTATACAAGTTTATTTCTCTCTAATAATAAACTCATTCGATCTTCATTGATTAAGTGAATTGTTGATTTCCTAACCAGCAGTTATTTTATAGCCCACCTACCTCATAAGGGATTCCCAATGAAATTTGGATATGTTTTCATAAAAATAATAATAATAATAAAATAAATAAACAAAAAAAAATTAAAAATATTCAAACTTCGGATAAATTTCCATTATCCACCTGTGAGACACTCTATCAAACACGCCGGCACGATCCTTGTAATTTACTAAATTTTCTTTTAAAAAATATCATTTTCAAAACGTTGTAATTATGTGACGTTGTAATTTAATAAATTTTTTTTAAAAAAATATTATTTTCAAAACTCTAAGCGAGCCTTATAGGAGATAACCCTTTAGGATATCAATTAAATAATAGTTTTGTGTAACTTGCAGGATATTTTTTCAAGTTTAAACTTATTTCGGTTATTATTGATCATTATTTTGAACCAATTTTAATCCATTTTAAGCATGATTACGGTTCTAGAAAACAAATGTATTTCTTCAGCTTTGATTTGAGTTTTTTTCTCTCCAAAACCGTCCCTCTCCCCTCTATTCAACTGAACAAAGCTTTGACTGGATTTTATTTTTATTATTATTTCAATCTTATTTGAGAGTTTAATTATTGTCTCTCTCCAACCAGAATTTTCAATTAAAAGCGATTCAAAAGCGCGAAGCTTTGGAGGTCCAGTTCCGTTGGAATATGATATTCCTTCTTGGCTGATGTGGAAAACAACTTACTCAACTGTTTTAATTTTCATGAAACTTATGATGTAGGATCAACTGAATTACATAATATTAATAAAATAATTTTACATCACACTAAAATTATCTGCTAGCATGTTTTTTCTGCTCTTTGAAAAATTTTGGACTGAACATATTTTATGCCAAAAACTGTTCAGTCAAAAATTATTTGAAAAGTTGTAATTTTCCTAAAAGAGAGAAACTTTATTGCATTTTTCGTAGAGCTTGTTTCGATGTAATTAGCATCATTGTGAAGTAAGCCGTTTTCTTAATTTTTTCGTTTCAATCAGAATCTTCGAGAAAGAGAACTTCTAAGTTATATCAAGGGAATCAAATAGTTTTCTTCTCAATGCCTCAGGAGAACGGACACAGGGGATATTGAGTTTATCAGAAATATGTGTGGACAACCACACTTAAAATTCTTTTAATAACCATAGTAATGATGGAAGTGGGTAGCCCATTGGCAAGGCAGTGTGCTACAAACACCAAGGATCCGGATTCGAATATTCTGTCTCATTGTAGCCGTGAATTATCCCAGTGGGTTCAGGAGGCCCCAGGTTCACCCTTCCTCATAAAGTAGGTACCCTTAATTACATAAAAATCTGGCGGTCGAGCGTGGTTCCGACTAAATCGCCTCATTGCACAACCGTTGGTCTAGTACAGTACTTTCTTACAATGTACTGCACCCTGAACCCTTCATGGGCTGTTTATTTATTTTTATGTTTTTAATAGTGCTATAAATAATGGATATTTATAACGAAAAAAATCAATGATACATTAAATAAAAACAAAAATAAAATAGACAACAATCACATAAATAATTAAAGCTATCCTGATATTCATCAAGTAACGGTAAGAAACATGGTTGGTGTTGTCATTCCCATACGAAGGACTCCTGTTTTCTGTTTCTATTTGTTTTATGTTTAATTTACATGATACCAGTTGATATTATGTGCAATAATAATATAATATAAAACATATATATGCACAATAAAATATAAATACACATTATTTTGTTATACGTAAACCATTACCTCTCATAAACCATTAGCTCTTTTTTGACTTAAATCAAAATTGAGCATTCGGAGAATTTTATTGGTGAGTACTCCGAAGAAAGATTGCGAACAAAGGTATATATTTACAAATAATTACTAAACAAAATGGCTTTCTGGGGGAGTGCTAATTACAGAAAAAAAAATTTCCAGTATTCCGGTCTTCACTGGAACCAGTTTTTGGCTTGTTCATGGACACGAATATACATCGAAATGCCTCCAAAATTCGTAAAAAATTTCGGGAAGATATTGAGTGTACTACCTGTTATTTAAAAAAATAGAGATGATATTTAAATCCGAAAAGTTAAAGCACTACTACTAAGGACCTGGCTACAGATTGCGACTGTTTTTTTTTTTTAGTCCCCTTTACCGTATTATATAATAATAATTTTTATGATATTTAGGACTCCATCTTGACAATAGACTTACTTGGAATCCACAAACAAGACTGAAACGACAAGAAACTGCTCGTAGATTCCGATTGCTACAAGACTTACTTGACAAACGCTATAAACTTTCCATTCACTACAAAAAATTAGTATACAATACGATAATCAGACCAATGTGGACATATGGGATGACCATGACTATTATAAGGCCAATCTGGACATACGGAGTTGAGCTTTGGGGCTCCACTAAACCATCAAATTCCTCCCGCATCCAATTCTTATAATACAAAATCCTACGTAAAATCCTTGATGCTCGTTATTACGTTACAAATAAACTCAACCACAAAGACCTTTCGTATTAACATCCCATTCGCTGCAGATTTGATGCAAAACAGATATGCGTCTTTTCATTCCAAACTCCTTACCCATCCTAACCCATTAATTCTTAATCTTTCATCCTTAACGATCCCTGATAACCCTCCGAGGCGTCTGAAAAGATGATGGCCACGGGACCTTCTATTTTAAATTAATGCTTGAAGTACCACGAATGGGTGGTTCCTTCCCAAGATTTTCAAGTGTAAATGAAACATATAACATATTTACTTATTGTATTGATTACTTGTACAGATTTAAATCTCATTAAATAAATAAAAAATAAAAAATTATAATTTGTTTCTTTATGCTAGTATTTTACTTACACATGTCATTACATGTATTTTCATTCTGATTTTTTTTTCCATAACTTTAATTTTAAATTATTATTATTAAATTAAAATATTCATATTTCTTTTAGGTTATATAACTTTATATATATATTTATTTTCCACTTCTTTCATTATTATATTTTAAATAATTTCCATTTTGTACATACATTTAATAAATAGCTTATTGCTTAATTTTAATATTACTGTTCTTATACAGGCTTTATCTTCTTATAATACTTAATCTATTCATATCTTTCATCACTATTTATGTATTCATAATGTTAGTTATTTCTTATTTTCTAATCATTTTGTTTATACTTTTATTCGTTTTTTTTTTGTTCTTAGCCCTGATGAAGAGTTGAAAGTCTAGCCAAATCGTTGATACTAATAAATAAATTTTTACTTATTTGTTCTTCACTGACCACATCCCCAACCATTTTCTCCTAATTTTCTCAACAATTAGTTTCTGTTTACTTTACTTTTTCAGTTTCTTACTGGAGTTGGAATATTAGTTACATCATATCTGACTTTTACTGTTTTTCTTTGATACTTTTTCATAAAATAAAATAATATGAGGTATAATAAACCTCTGAAGAAACGAATACACAGAGTCGTTCTATGCTTAAACCGTACAATTTCAAAATCATTAAACACTTCTTGGAATTTTTGAGATCCCTTATGCTTGCCATCCTGAATAGAAATTATATGTGGAATGTCAAATGTTATTTCGTCGTATGTTTCTGACTAAAATAAAAATTAAAAACAATGATCAACAATTGAAATACTGATTATATAACATTGGTGACAATGCTTATGCACTACCAAAAAAAAAAGTTGAAGTGTACAACGAACCGCATGTGTACAACGAAGACAAAGTCGTTCTATGCTTAAACCGTACAATTTCAAAAGCATCAAACACTTCTTGTACCAATTCTCTGAATTTTTGAGATCCCTTATGCTTGCCATCCTCAATAGAAATTATATTTGCTTTTTTATTGTAGAAATTGGCCATCCTCAATAAACATCTACAATTTGAGGTTTGTTTTATGTGCAATAGTTAACAAAATCCGATTAAATCGAGTAAAACAATTTGCTCTAGACACTGTGTAACGATCTGTTTTCCAATTTGTAAGAGTGCAAAGAATCAGATGGCTAAAGGGAAGATGGAAGGACAACCAAGTCCCCGAGGATCTGAAGAGAACGAGAGTTTCCATTAGGCCAGAAAGAGAGGGCTCGGGAAGAATAGTTGAGCTGGCCAAAAGCCGCTTCATGTCTCAGTTGCGCCAATAATCAATAAAAATCCGGTTTTGCTAATTCATTTGACTAAAAAATTTGTTTTTAAATACTATTATAGTCAAGTAATCAAATTTTATCCTATAATTAGAAGTAATTTCGCTGGAGTCCGAGCTCTCAACTGTGTCACATCGATAGTAGTATAATTAACTACTTGTTTTAATATATGTAATACCTGAGTAGGTAATCACAATTCAAAATTGAGGCGACACTTGTTTTTTCACATTTACCTCTACAATTTCAACTTTTTACGTCATAAAAGTTTTTTTTTGTACTAGTCTATTTAAGAAATTAGGTTTCATGAACAACTAATCAAAAAATAATAAAAAATAACTATGCAATTGATGATTTCTGAGTATTGACCCAGTTACGTAACATTCTGACCAGTTATATAACAGCTTGCCATTGATGGTTTAACGATAAATTTATTTTATTTTTGTATTGATGGAAATATAATTTGAATTTTGATCTATTTGCTTTTTTTGTTAAAAAGTTTCATTAATTTATTAAAATTAAATTAATTTTTAACCATTATAGTGCTTGAGACAAAATTATCTCAGAATTAGAAATTGTTAATACAGAAACAATTTTAGTAATTTATTATCGATAGTTATAACTTTATTCATGTTTAAGTTTTTAGAATATTTAAAGAAGATTTTAATATATGTTTGCTATTTTTAATCAGCATTAATTGAATTAACTTTTATCTAACAATGATTTTAATATTATGGATTTTCTTTTTAGGAAGTCTGGTAAGTCAATTCAATAAAAACATTTTGAGGTTAAAAAACTTCCAATTTGAATGTAATTTATTTTAAATTAACATATTGTTGCACAACGTTTCGGGACTATTGTCCCATATTCATGTACTTTAATAACCTCATAATCAGTCAAAAATTTGAATTTCGCAAAGGAAATCATATCACATCTACATTGCTTGGAAAAAAAGAATTGCTTTACACTATTTTCACTTTATTATCATTCTAATGACGTCTCTTCGAAACGTTGTGCTACAATATGTTAGTTTAAAATAAATTACATTCAAATTGGAAGGTTTTTAACCTTAAATTTTTTTTATTGAAATTGATTTTAATAATATAGCATTATATTTTAATTAATTATTAGTAATTAGTTTGTGAATTTATTTTGTCAAATATCATAAAAACTATTCCTCTTACAAAGATAAACGTTATAAACTATTTTATAGTAAATTTAACTAGCTTTAATGTGAGCGTTAACAGACATTTGTACGTCCTATAATTTCTGAAATGAAGTTTTTCACAACTCAAACTTATTGTTCGAACTACTATAAATCAATATATTTTAGGAAATATCATGCAAATTACAATTCCTACAAAGGTAAAGGTCATAAACTACTTTATAGTACGTTACATTAGCTTTAATTTGAGTGCTAATTGACATCTATATGTCACATAGTTCCTGAAATATAGATTTCTCAAAATAAATTAACTAACTAAAAATCTTTCAGTGGATTTTTAAGAACTTTTGCGTTTTAAAAAGCAATAACTCGAAAAGTATTGGATGTAAATAGCTGTATTCGGGCTAATATTTCAGCAAATTTATTCTCCTTTAAATAATGTTCTTTTAGATTTTCTAGTATTGTTGATAGTTTTTAACATAAAAAGCTCCGAATGAAAAATTAATGTTTTTTAAGGTTTTGAAACAGCCACCATTTTTTATTTCCTCTACCTAGACTTGGCAGACTCATCAGTTTTGTCTAGTAATTATACGTAGTTTTCATTAAATTAATCAAAAATTGGGTGAAATAACTGCCTTTTTTTTCTCTCTGGCTCTTGAAAAAATGCTTCGAGATCGCATAAAGAAACATATAAAAAACAATTCAATTAACTTTCAAGTTCATGTGGAATGTCAAATGTTATTTTGTCGTATATATCTGACTAAAATAAAAATTAAAAACAACGATCAACAGTTGAAATACTGATTATATAACATTGGTGACAATTTTTATCCACTACCCAAAAAAAACGTTGAAGTGTACCGCTGTCATATATGTTGGTACAGTCTTAATTTTGGAAACTACAAAACTGGAACAGTTCAACACTGTTACAAATTCAAACTCCGTTCCACGTAGTAGTTCCACGAGATTCGTCTTACCATTGATTGTAACTAATTGGCAAACCTCAGCGACAAACTTTAAAAGAGAAAATTAAGTGAATAAACTGATCTTAAAAATATTCTTTGTTATAAAAACAATTTTTTTTTTAAGATGCGTAGTCACATAGTTAGATGTGGAGAAAAAATATTTTAACTGGCCGGTTCCGATATAATTTTGCAGATTGTAATTATTTAGGTACCGTTGGTACAATTTGGACCAGTGATGTCGAAAAGGGCTAAGAAAAATAATTTTTTATTTCTATCAAAATTCATAGTTAGGGATATTTGAAGAGGGTAAAAACAAAATATTTTAGTCTGCTTTACTAGAAGCGACTTTTGATTTTTGTGTTTTTGTTTATATTTAAATCCATTCATTAAAATGGCAATATTTTTTTTTATTCTACACAAGAAAAAAAAATGATTGGTATGTTATTTTCCCATTATGTTATAATAAGAGTACAGTAACAATTTATGCTGTTGCATATTTTTGTTGAATTGTTTTTTTTGGGTGAAATGAAGTTGATATTTGTTTTTCTCTCGACGGAACTTGGAAGTGGCTTAGAGGTCTATAAACCAAATGAAACTTATCCCTGCTGTAATAAAAAATAAGGAAATAAACATTTTTTTGTGGTTTAACAAATATATCAAGGTATAAATAATTAGAGTGCATCTCACACAACATCAACCGAAAACAATATTGCTTACTCTTTTTTCGCATCAACATGTTTACATTTTTGTACTATATTAGACGGGATAAACTTTAAGCTTATCCTTAATTCTCGACTAGCCCGTTGGGTAGCAATTATGGACTTGAAACCTTGCTCCTCATCAACATATTCTGTTTTTTCCTTATATGAATAATTTACAAAGATGCATTCTCTGATGAAATCTTGTTTTCAATATCGATGTTACTGTATTCAGGTTTGTTGTTACTCCATACCAAGACAATTGGAAAGATGAGTGTTCGAAGTTGTTATATTACTAATCCATGTTAATTTAAAAAAGAAAAATTTAGTTAAATTATTTTGATTGAACTATTATATATTTTTTTACAGACTGCAGATTACTTCAAAATATATTTCTGGGCCGCCCGTAGCTCAGTGGTTAAGACACACTCTTACCAATTTGATGTCTATTGGCGGTGCCGGTTCGAATCCGGCCTGGGGCTGGGGCGTTGACTTTTTCATTGAGTGCCGGTCCCACAAAATGTAAAACTTTGACCCCCCAACCATGGTTAGGCAGAATAGGACTCCAATGAGAGTCTCGGCCGAAAAAAAGAAATATATGTTTCTAAAACCAACATTATTATAAAGCAAGAAAGTTGTAGGAAGATAGTCTGCGTGGCGGCCAATAAAGGTATCAAAATAGGAAAAGATAACTATTTATTGTTAATCAACGTTTCACCCCACTTTGCAGGGCTGTCAGATCGAAACAGAGATAACAACACATATTCAGTTGTCATCGCTGTTCTGACACCCCTGACAAAGTTTAGCAAAGTTGGCCAAAATATTGGTTACCAATACATAGTTCCCTTTTTTTTTCTTTTTTTTTTTTTAATTGGAGTTCTGGCAATGGTCAGATTTTCCACTCAAGTTGAGTGTTTGCGGCTATAGCGCACTTGCTCAGCCTCCACTGGCTCATTACCAGTGATGCGGCGAGAAGGATGCGTTCTCTCTTGAGCTCTGCTCTACCCCTCACACGTTGGGGATAGAGTGGGCTCAGGGATCCTCAGGTCGATTGTGTAAATATTGTATATATTATTTTATCATTATGTTATTTTATTTATTTATTTTTCATACAGATAGTTTGATTATGTTTATCTAATCTATTCTTTTGTTTGTATATATTTTAAGAGTTTTTTTT